>NW_010202077.1:43911-58159 GCF_000695765.1 Mesitornis unicolor
AGAGATAAGCAACGCAACTTAAAGTTACCTAATTGCTACTGCAGCCCAGGGAGCCAGAGAAATAGCACGTCTATCTCTATAAAGGAGTTCTTATACATGTGTGTTTTCCAAAACCTCAACTTGCACTGGGAAAAAATAGTGGGTAGGTGGGGAAAGTTTCTGAAGATGTTACATTTACTGGCCGGATTGAGAAAGTTTGCTTGCTATAGCCCCTTGCTCCACACTGGCTACAGTCAAGAAATGCAGAGGCAGAGCTGTAGATTAGTCTGACCTCTCCTTGCTTGTCATTTCTCTCCATCCCCATTGGCCACCCCTACATGGAAAAGCAGCAGGAGAAGGGGCTCTCCCCGCTCTCAGACCCTATGTGCCTCATGCAGAGGGAAGCCAGGCTTCAATCTGTTACACGATCACACTGCTTTGCAGATTTTGGAGTTGCTGTCCAGTGATGGTGGACTTCAAACTGGTGCTGTGGGTGGATGCAATGAAAAAAGTTTTAAAAAAAACAAACCAAAAGCACTTGCAAAAAAGAAATACTACATTTCTGGTTATAAGAGGCTTTCATTTTCATGGGTTCCTGGAAACAGCTCATAAATCACAGTTAGGGAAGAGTGGGCAGCATTTCTAAGGCATGGAACCTCTTTTCAGTTCCCTAAACCATTTCCACAAGCCCAAATTTGATTTTCAGACATGGTGAGGCCTGCCTAACACTGTCTAAATTTTATCTTAGTGGCAGGTAACCTGCAGCCTTGAAGATCACACACTTATTTAAGCTCCTAATGTAGTTTTCCAAAGATATCATTCCCCTTGAATGATATGAAAGAGCTCCACTGAACCTCATCTTAGCAAATTGCAATTGCACTCAGTGATTCAAGGCTGCTTGTCCTGATCTGCTTGCTCGCAGGGATCAGCTGCTTCTCCAAGGCCACTGGAAAGACCTTCCTCAGCAGAAGAGCACCAGGCAAAGCAGACTAAATATACTCCACCCTAAAAGGCTCTTTTCTTTAAGGTCAGACCAGCTAGAGAAAGTCAAATCCATCTACTTCTTGCTGTAGTTATCTTTGAGGAGGGGAAAGAATTTCCTTGCACTCTTAATCTCTTAGTAGGGTTTGTTCTTTAAATATTTGTGCTACCGTAGTCCTAAAGACCCAAATTATGCCAGGATTACTGTGCTTGAGGCAGTAGGTGTTAAAGGTTGTCACCTGCCTATAAGATTACAGTTTTTGATTAAGCTGAGAAATAAGAGATGAGAAAACATGAGTGACACAAAGGCAGAAGCAGAGTGATGCTGGCAGGGTTTCCATGGGCTGGCTGTGTACACAGTTTTAGGTGTGTTTATAAGTATCTAAACAAATACTTAATGGCACATTTCCTCAGTTCAAGGGTGAGAAATCCGATTTAACTGTGTAAATAGGTAGCCAGATACTGTGTCTAGAGAAGCAAGCGGTTTCTGATGCAAGCATTCATACACAGTTTTGAGTAATGACTGATTTTCATGTTATGTAAATCTGATCCTCTAGGTATTACTCTCTAGATAAGACGTGATTAAATTTAATGTCAAAACTTAAATGTATTCTCAAAGTTTCTGGTTAGATAGCTGCTTACACAGTGATTTATTATGCTTATGAAGGCACTGTTCTGCTGGTTGCTTTCAATGTTCTGGCTACAGAGTAAATGAATATTTCTGCATTGCTAAAATGTTTTATGATTCATACTTCCAGGGAATAGCAAGCAAATAAAATAAAATAGAATAGCTGTGGTAGGTTCATGCTAATAAAGAACAATACAATTTTCATCTCTAGAATTTTGTCCCATGGTATTTACAAATTGTTCAGAATGAGACAACATAAGGTCCCTGTGCCGGTCTTCTGCACCCTGCTGAGAAGGTCTTGGTGGTCAGGACAAATAAGCCATGCAATATTGGCAAGCCTGCATTCAATGCCCTGCTAAACTGACACCTACACAGAATCAGCAAGCCCATTTTACCAAACTGTGTTCCAGATCTTGCAAGTTCTACATGTATGAAGTGAACAAGTGCATAACTTCTAGCAAAACTGTTGATACTGCGAAATCAGAAGGTTAGGAGGCCAGAGCTAAGAGACCTAGGTTTTTGCAGTAGCAAATGAATTTTCAAAGCATTTTTTATGGTGAAGAGTTTAAAAAGGTTTCAAAAATAGCACAAAGCATGGAACACAAAAGACAAAACTATGATAAATGACAAGTGTATTAGGAAGTGATCTGAAGTAGTTGTAATCAATGAAAAAGCTCAGGAAGAGCAAGCGACACGTTTCAGTCTTACAGCTTAGCCTAAGGACCTAGGATGGCCTTTAGCTTTGCAAACAAACAACAATTACAATGTTACACTGGAAATATTCATCAGGAAAGGTGCAAATTCAACCCTGCTGGACACACAGCACATGTTTACATGGTAAAAATATTCTTCAAAAGGAAGCTCTCCTTTGTCCTCCGACAATGTCTGTGAAGGAGAGGAGCTGTCTCTGCATCCAGTCATTGCTCCTGATGCTGAGCTGCACAAATCCCTCTCACGCTCTGTGCACCTGGGGAGGCTTATGCTCAAAGTCTTGCACTCAAGGAGGTGCTTTGGGTTCTGCGAATTTTGAATTTCCTAAGTATCTGAGCAAATAAAATGTTCCCTTAATATCAAATCAAAGTAACATTGGCTGATGCTTTTCTTTTCTAATAGCAAAAACGGAGTTCAGGGTGCTTCAGGGCTCTAAGCTTATGTACACTATTAAGGTGTGTTCCCTCCAGTCTCATTGTAGGTTTGAATTATTCATGAAAATACACCTTCTACATCTACAGATATGGAAGATGACACATTTTCAAATGAAAAGTCTGCTCTGTAATACAAACACAGTTTGTGGCAGAGAGACTGCATAAGCAGTCAGGGTGCAAGTTGGCACAGGTAACAAAATCTATTCAGAGACCATGACTGGCCTCATAGAGAGATTTGGCATGTCAGGCTAGACCATTGGAAGAGCAGTGAAAAACAGAAAAGGTTTAGTAGAGTTGGCCTGAACTGTGGCTATCTCAGTACTCAAGGTAAGTCTTTTAATTATTACATATGAGCAGTAAAATATGAAGCAGTAGTGCAGGTATTGATCTGTGCTAGTAGAGCTTCTGTTTAGCTTCTCATGTGGGCTGCATTAGAGATCAAGAATGTGCTGTAAAACATGGATGATATAAAGCAAGTTGTAAACAGAGGGCACTGGAGTCTCTACCCTGGGGTCTCCTTCCCACCCCCACTGCCCAGATCTTAACATCCCACAGGAGCCACTGAAGCCACAGCTGTCAAGATGTTGAGCTGTGGAAATTCTCATCTCAAGTCCCCACTGGGCTGAGGGTCACCTAGACACCAGGTGTCTGCCCTTAGAGGTGTCTGGCCACGGGCCTGCTCTGCCATGCAACAGCACCACAGTTGTGCCAAATTAAAGATACGGTTAGGGTCAGACCTAACATTTTTAGCTCCTCCAGGAACTCTGTGGGCAGCAGGTAGGGATGTCCATCCCCGTGGGTGCTGGGAGTGTCAGCTCCAGCCCCATCTCTCTGTCAGCTTCAGTGCCTGCCAGTTTGTAACACGGTCTAAGTGGAGACCAATGATTTGGGGAGAGGGAATGAGAAGCAGACATGGGACTGTTAAGCTAGAGCCTCCCAGGGAAGGAACGCTGCTCCCCTGCTGGAATTAGCCCCTGTGATAAGAAAAGGGTATTTATCCTCAGACACCAACTGCCAGGCACACCAGGCTGATGTGAACTCATCTCAAAACAGTGACTTTTTTATTGCAGTTTTGCACACATATACAAGCACATCTATATGTATATATAAATTACAAACTGTTCTATGAATAAGTTTGTACAAGGGTAAATGTAGCTTTGGGCTACGTTTGGGGGTCTGAGCCCTTCAGGCAGCTCTTCAGATTACTTCAAACCTGCAAAGCAATAGAGAACCACATGCTGTGCATGCACAAGTGAGCACGTGAATGAAGGCTGAAGAAGTGGCAAAGCCAGACTGAGGTTGCAGTAGTGGTAATTGCAGGAGCCTGGTGGGACACCAGGCATCATTCAGCTCTGCCAGAGCCGAACATGAGCCTGAGGACATTAACTTGGCATGAAGGTCCTGGTAGAGAGAGGGGCATAGTACAACCCTATGGACATAGTCCTTCACCTCTCTTGATTGCATTCCCTCCACATTTCGGCCTCCCGCCTCTGTCTTTCCTTTACTACATTTTAAGCAATTTGAGGCAGAAGGTGCATAAATTACTGTCAACTAGATGCATCTTTCAGACTGCATCAGTTTGAAAATGTTCTTCATTCTGTCTCAAATGACTCCCTGTATCTTATTAGACACAGTGAAGGGAGTAGCCCTCTCACTCAGGAGCCTGCTAGCGCATGGAGAGTGAACTCTACCTTAACATGTTATGAAATCCATAACCCTGCAGGGGAAAGACCACTGCTTTCGTAAGATATTAATTTACCTGGCTCTGAAATCATGCTTTCCCCCAGCCTTCCCAGAACTGCTCTGCAGAGCCCCTCCGTTTTCAGTCTTACCTAGCTCAGGCCACCCACCATTCTTGAATCCTTCAGTCTCCCTGTCTCTCCCTGTCTCTCTTCCTCTTGCACACACACGCACACTGAAAAAAAAATAAGTTGAGAGAAGCAGTGCAAAGGCACTGCAGATTATTTATGTCAGTCTGGGTGCATCAGAAGGACTCACTGGAGCAAAAAAGGCTCTGGATTGGGAAGAAGTCAGCCCACTATTTCAAGCACTGTCATTGCTCCTGGGGACATGTCATGGCTGGTGACACCAGTGAAATGCACTCATGTGTGTAGCATTTTATGCAACAGAATCAGCAAGGCTCCTAATTCCACCTAAGCTGTGATAGGATTTGGGCACCTAACCTTCTTAAATCCTTTTGTAAACCCCAGTGTAAATGTCTTTGATGCAAAGTAAGAAAAATCTCTCCTGTCAATAGAGCACATCTGTACTGGTTCTTCGCCTGCGCCAGTGCTGTCAGACATAACACATCTAATCAACACCCATGCCTCCTCCTTCAGACGCGGGAGTGCTGTGTGCCTGTCTCTGTGTATGTGAGAGAAGGGAAGGCTGAGTTAAAGCACATCTCGAATTTTGTCCTACAAGTGCAAAAAAAAAGTGGAGAGAGAATTTTTTCATCACTAGCATTTAGAAGCCCACTATAAAAAACAAGAACACAGAAATGAGGGCATACTAAGTCCAATAGGTGCATCATCCACCTCCTGCTTTCATTATGTTTTTCTGTATATAAGACACAGAGGCAATATTACTTTATACTTCTGGAATAAGTTTAAGGACCCAAAGCAATTTTACAAGGATTAGTCTGATAGGAGCTCTGGATATAGGGCAATGATCAAACAGGGAACTGGTGACAGGGCTGAGAAAAGACTCTTCATTTCCCTGGAAGTCAGGCTGCCCTGAAACACCACCAGCAGCCTTTTTCCACACCTTGAAAATGGGGGTTTTGCATGTTATTTTGAGCTGCTACCCCTTATTAAATCACCCTGTAAGAATACAGACAGCTCTGTGGTTCCTTGAAGTCACAAGTTTATTTTGTTCTGCTCCATCGTAAGACCATATGGAAGAGCCAGAAAATAGTCTTGACAGAACAAAGGCAGGAAAGCAAATATCTCTGTCAGTGACCTCAAAGCCATCAGCAGTGAACTGTGAGCCCCGAAGCAGACGAGCAACTACAGAAGGAATAGTGCTTTTATAGGTGCCTTGATCTGCCTGAGCTACAGCAGTTACCATTAGCAACCGCTGTGGTGAAGGCTGTACATCACCCATGACAGAAGAAAATGGGGGGGGAACGCTTGCTGATTTGAAAGTAGTTAAAGACAGTGGCATACAGAACCCTATATAAATTGTATTGTTGCTATCCTTCAAGTTCTTTTAATATAGGCACTCTGATTAAAGATTTATAATGGTTAGAAAATAGGAGCTGATGCTTCGTGGACACTGAAAAAAAGGGATTTCAGCTCTTACCTGGCAGTGTAAGGGCTGTTTGTTCTCAACCTTAATAGCTTGCAGCACAGCTGACCTCCAACCCATCACCAGACTCTCCTGCCCTTCTGGGGACAAATCCCCTTCCCTTCCCTTCCCTTCCCTTCCCTTCCCTTCCCTTCCCTTCCTTCTAAAACTATACCTGTTGTTAAAAACTTGGTTTTCTTACTTATTTAAGGGCAATATATTCTGCAAATAAAACAAACAGTGTGTGTAGAGGGTGGAGGAAACCACAGCATGCACCAGCACAAAGCTAAAAAAGGCAGTCATTGCTGCTGCTTGGTGTGTTCCAGTTGGGTGCAGAGAAATGCGATTGTTGGTGTAGATCCTGCCACTGCCAATTCATTCTCTGACAAGCACCAGAAGTGGAGCGAACACCAATGCCTATGTTCTTCCAGCCTGAAAAAGAAGTTAAAGCCCCTGAAAAAGGCCGCCTTTTTTTCCAAGTCATTGAAGTCAATGGGGTTTGATTACTTGAAAGCTACTTCTGCTTTGGCTCAAAATACCTAGCGACATGGTAGCCCAGATTGGCTTCATGAAGATTTAAAGTCAGATTATGCTGAAAAATAACTGCAAAGACTTGCTTCTTGTTACAGCAAAATGTCAATGATTTGGACATGGTTCTTGCTTGAATAAACTCTGCAAAGTAGATGTGTTGGCTGTTAGTGAGGTTTTTTTGTGTGCATTTTTTTGCTGCAAGGGCACATTGCTGGTTCATGTTGTCCACCAGGACTCCAAGGTCCTTCTTGGCAAAGCTGCTTTCCAGCTGATCGGCCTCCAGCATATATTTGTGCATGGGATTGTTCCTCCCCAGGTGCAGGACTTGGCATTTTCCCTTGTTGAGGAGGTAACTTTTGCATACAATCCCCCAGACGTCTACCAGTGTTCACAAGGGATATTCAGTTATATTTCTAGAGTATTTTTCATGTGCCATTGTCATCAGCAAAGCATCATTTTCTCTGGCGACAACCTGAATCATGTGCTTGACTGGAATTATTTTTGCCTCTCCCAAGTCTGCATTTGGCTCTGCATAGCTCTTCCTCTTGATGAATGCAAACAACACATACCCCTGCATTGGCAAAGGCTGCCTGGTTGAGAGGGTGGTAAATAGTATCACTATAGCCCCAAAAGGAGATTAAAAACAAAACAGGGAGATTAGAAAACAGCTGTTGGAGGAGTGGTGATGATGGAGCGGAAAGAGGACACTCCCAAGGCAAATATCCTACTGCATCATGGTTCAAACCAAAATAAATCAAACTAAAAATAGAGGGAACTAAAGGGATAGTCACTGGATATAAAATGTGAGTCAGGCCACACTGAAGAACAGGACAGGTGGTGCAGCACATTGGACAAAAGACTGTTTACCTTGCATGGAGAGGAGCTGTGAGAGCTCTGATGGACTACAGAAAAGCTTCTCCTTTACATTCTTGGAAAGCACCTCCACCTGTCACCCCGGGGTGTGGCAATGGCTGGGAGGGGTTGTTCCCAGCTCTGCTTACATTTTTCTGTCCCTGGAAGCTGCTCTCTGCAGATCACAAAGAAGCTCCAGAAACACCTGCAATATGAACCTCCTCCATGCTCCCCTTTTGATCTGTTACCCAGCCATGCCAACATAGCCCCTTCCTCCCCACCGCTGCCCAGTTTGGCCTTGGCCCCTAACCTGCCTGCTGCTGGCTCTTCTGTTTTCCAGGGGCTGCTGCTGTGCTGCTCCCAGCTGTGGGGCCACGGGCAGAGCCATGCTAGCTGAAGAGGCCGCCACAAACATCAGGAAGTCACACTCAGCCTGGTCTGGTCACTGTAGTGCTCCATGGGCCAAGAAATCTGGGCTCTTGGCTACAGGTGAGGTGAGGAAAGAGGTGAACTACTGGGATGAGTGAAACCTAAAAAGGACCTGTGACCAGGCATGACTTGATCACAGAGGAAAGCACTGAAAATAGGAAGCATCTATAAAATGGGCTCAATGAAAGTAGAATCAATGCCTATAAAAGCAAAGGTGAAGTAGAAGAGAAACAGTTGTCTCGATTGCTTATACCATCAATTAACAACACCTACAGCTGAGCACCTCATCCTTTCCCTAGGCAGAAGAAATGAATGACCTTGTCCTCTGGTGTAGCCAGAGGAACTGAACTTAGCAGAGCCTCTGTCTCCCAGTTCCAGACAGCAACCAGGGACTTCCATGGGAGACCTCACAGATCCCAAGGCTCTGAGCAGGAGAAATACAGACTCATCGCTTTGCCTTTGTTTAATGAAGAAACATCTTCATTAAGTGTGCATATGGGTATGTATTACATGAGAATAAGTTCCCAGAAATAAACACCAGGGTGCCATCAAACTAGTAATTAGCTTCTGGATTAAAAAGTAACATTATTCAAAAGCTACTACAAACATTGATTGATTCACCTAGAAAAAAATAAAATAAAAGAAAAAAAGAAAAGAAAGCTTGCATTTTCATATGGGAAGTGAAAAATTTGAATCATATTATAGAATCATAGAATGATTTGGGTTGGAAAGGGACTTAAAGATCATCCAGTCCAACCCCCCCTGCCATGGGCAGGGACAGACTTAAAGACCATCCAGCCCACCCCCCCCTGCCATGGGCAGGGACACCTCCCACCAGACCAGGTTGCCCAAAGCCCCGTCCAACCTGGCCTTGAACACTTCCACGGAGGGGGCATCCACAGCTTCCCTGGGCAACCTGTGCCAGTGTCTCACCACACTCATAGTGAAAAATTTCTTCCTAATATCTAGTCTGAATCTATCCCCTTCCAGTTTAAAGCCATTACCCCTTCTCCTATCACTACATGTCCTTGTAAAAAGTCCCTCCCCAAGAGAGACTGTGGAATTGCTGACTGTGCAAAGCAGCTCAGGTTCATCACAAACTAGGCACCATCCCTCCACCAGGCTCTCAGGAAATGGGTACAAGTGCTGAATTGCTCAGGACATTTCATGTCAATGGTTCTTCTTTGTGAGTGGGCTCAGAGCATCCACTGTATGGGCCATCGCTGTCAGTGGGCTTGCACTGAGAGGATGCTGGCTCCACCTTAAACCCTCTGAAGACAAACTAATACAACCCAATTGCTTCTCGTGGTAACTTCATGATTTGATTTCATTACATGCTTGATGAATTTACTGGCTGGATAATTTGAACCCATTGATTTATAGATTCTGGCTTAATTATAACCTTAACGTTATCATTGCGTTGTTCCATTTTTAATTAGCTCGGTAAGACTGCAGTAAGTGAGCCCAACAGTCAGGTTTATGTGTTTATTAAAAAAAACCAACAAAGACAAAATGTGTGTTAATAGCTATTTAGAATCCCAAATACGAGGAAGGAAAACAGTAACAGATGCTAGATGTGTTTGGCTATTTTCCCCTTAGTAACTCACACAAGGTAGAAGATACCACCTCTTCCACACAGATAATGAGCCACACTGACCAAAGGATCAAATGACAAATTATTGACAAGCCATGACAGCTTCACACTTCATCAAAGGGTATGGATTTTCCTAGGGTAAGAATCAAAATAAAAAATGAGGAAGATGAAGAAGAAGAATCATCAGGAGAAAACATTCTCAGGCAAAGAGTGCACTAATCAGTGTGCATTCAGAGAAGTAATATTAAAAAAAAAGGACTACAGTTATTGAGACTTTTCAGGGATTTTCTTTGCTTCAGGTCTTGACAAAGGAGGGGAGGATCTGGAGATGGAAAGGGAGAGGGGCACAAGGTAAGTGACTGCAGCACAACTATTTCAGAAATGCGGCTGGGTTGCAAGAGGCCCCGACACCACGGCACTTGGTGCTCTCAATGAGGGTGTTCCCATTGCCCTGACAGTGCCCAGAAGGCCACATCCTCCGACCTTATGCCTCTGTGACACTTACTGCTGGCTGCTTTTGTTTACTACAGTGCTAGTGACAACCGCTTGAGCTTATCCTGCTGCTGTTTGTGCAGGTCCCTTCCTCCAGCTGCTGTCACAGGAATGAAATATCGGGAAGGGAATGCCTCATATACTGCACAAACTGGAGAAGTTCATGGCACTGCTTTGATCTTTTCATTATTCCACAGAGTCACTGCCTGACTATTCAACCCCTGTTTGACAGCTTGGATCATTAGAAAGAGGGACATTAATGCATTTAATGTATGTACACGATCAGAATGCTGACTGTTGACAAGGTCAAAGAAAAATAATGAAATGCCATAATTAACAAAATATATTGGCCATTAAAATATGATGCCTCATTCTCTTGACAGAGACACTAACAAGAAAAAATGACCTTATTAAAAGTCTTCATGTTCTTGTAAATCAGAGGCACAGTTTTTACGGTGCTGCTGGCCACAGGTTCTGACCAGCAAAACCTTCGGGAGATGCTCTGTACATAGCGCTGCAGCCCTGCGAAGCACTGCCAGGAGTGTCACGCTGAATTAGAGCTGGGGGACATCACTGTAAGGTCTGTTCCAGCAGTCCTTTTGGCTTTAAACCCACACCAGTTTACAGCCCTCTGAATTTAAGTACTGCAGCATGGATAAAATGAGCCCTGCATATGCATTGCGGCAATGAATGGTGGTAGGAACCAAATGTAGCTGAAGCAAAAGTTGCATCAGCTAAATGTAGCCAATAGTAAGCAGCATCATCTAGATCCAAAAAGGTTTGGGTTTCTCTGTCTCAATTTACAGCAGCCTGTTTCCAATCTTAATCCTTCCATTATTCATTCTTCCTGAGTGCAGAAGAGGGAATTCACTACTCATTTCTAGAGCTATTTGGATTCTGGAGAGGAGGCGATGCTATGCAATCTGTTATTCTTATGGTGACTTCTGATATTTTGGCCTAAAAAGTGAAAGCCCATTAGAGGGTGTAACAACACCACAGCTACAAATAAATCTTTAAGGTCTGAAAAATATTTCTTCAGTTGCAGCAAGAAAACAAGCTGCTGTAACATTAGGAGGATGTTTAACTAATTGGAACTGCTTAATGCATGCTCAGCAACAGCTGGAATAACAGATAGCTGTGTCTGACTAGGAACAGCAGATGTTATGAATTTCATCTGGTCAGATCCGATGGCTGACGGGGAGGTCCTGCTCCACATCTGTGAAATAGTCACCAGATTCCACATACCAAATTTCTGAAACAGAGGAGGTAGAAATAGAGGACAACATTTTCTCCAGAACTGTTGACAATGAAATGCAGTTTTCAGGCAGCATTCAGAGTGGGACCAAAAACCAGCAAGTGTGTAGAAACACTTTTAAAATGCCAATGATGCACACCAGTATGTTTAAAAGCTGCGATTTGCACTCCAAATGTCAAAATATGCAATTTTAAAGTCAGAGATTAAGCAATAGTAAAATTAGAAACAAGTATGGGATTTTTATTACAGTAATTATGCCATTGAATTTTCTGGCATGGATGACATTAATTATACTCTGCAATAATGTCTTCTGTATCTTACACGTTCATGAAAGACAAAGCCCACCAAAGTTGTCAAATCCATGCAGATAATAAGGAGAGGATTTGAAGAGCACTTGTGTGTAGGTTAGGTGGGTTACAGGTATCTGAGTATTACAGCAGCCTGTGAAAACCTCCCAACAAATGTCTATGTCCAAGACGCCACAAGCATTTCTGGTTTTCCTCCAAACAAGTGATGGGCAGAAGGACTCGTGGTCAAGTTTTGCCCAGTATCCTGCTGGGCTGGGGATTTGGGCATGGAGCAGGAAGCCTGAATTCAGGTTCTCCCATGTGCAACTCCCCAGCCCTGAGGCAAAGTGCGTGCCCCCTCCAAACCCCAGCAGCGCTGGGCTGACAAGCAGAGGAAACCACACACCCGACAGAAGCGAGTAAGAGGGAGGAAGGAAGGGGGAGAAGGGGATTCTTGCCCCTGAGGCCATGCACTGCAGAGAGCAATGGGGGAGGCCTGGCTCCAAAGGATTTTTACGAATTTCATGAATAGGAGGGAAAGCTTTGTTCTTTATTTCTCCCCATGAACTGATTAAATTACCTTCCATGCATTTTCATTGACTGTGACCAACCATATCCATCTGACATTCATTCACGACAGCTTGGGTGGGGTTTCTGATAGACCTTCCCCCCATGTGCTGCACTCTGAGCTTCAGAGTGGGTTCTGTTGCTGCAGGAGGAGGGGGAGGAGGTGAGTAAGATGCAGCCGGGAGCAGAGAGCTGACATAAGCCAGGCCTCTGCAATCTGGTGTAGACAACAATAAAAACTCCACTCTCCCATTTTTCACCAGTTTGTTGCAATCATCTTCATTCATTCCTGCCTTCAGCCTTATCTCTGTGAGGACCACTGACTCCAGTTTTAGATCCAGTGACATGAGACTGTGTATCAGTCCTATGATCTTTTCACACACGGAAACTGCAAGAAAAGCTTCTTTCAAACAGTTTTGTAAAGAAAAGGTCAACAAAATTTGGCAAGCCATACGTTATGCTCCATTTTTATTGGGTGAGAGACATATAGAAGCAGCAATTTTCTCATTTCCAAGTTGATGAGAATTGGATCCTGATTTTGAACAAGGTACCTTTCAGGTTTTCTAAATATTCCTCTTCTGTTCCTCTAATTCTCCATTCTTGCTGGCTGCACATGAGGAAGGAAACTGCACCTGCCAACAAACACAAAACCAGTTGCCTACAGTTGTCTTCTGCTTTTACAGCTCTTCAAGCCTCTTCCTTCGCTTTGGCTCCATGACTGACCCTCTGCTATTAACTTCCTGGGTCTCCTGCCTTTTTTTCCTTCACAGTAGCAGCAAACCTGGTACATGGGTGCCAAAAATCCTTTAGACTTGCAAGAAGACAACCAAGTCACTGGCATTAACACAAAAAAAACCCGCAACAAACCAAACCAAAACCTTTTATGTGCGTCTCATTTTCTCATTCTATGTGTGTGAGGCCTTCAGAGGCTTGAGAATACTCAAAGCTGGTGCTCTCCAGGCTCCTTATCCCTCTTCTTATTACCCCAGCTGTCTTGTGCTTTGATACCCCTCTTTCCCCCTTCTTGGCTGAAAAAACAGTGAAACACATCCAGCTTGCTTAAATAAAGATACTGACAAATAAAGAATACTGGTAAGCAAGCCTCAAATGCATGGATTTGTATTTCTTGTTAAATAGTCTTAATTTCTTTTTTCTTCCTCCTTCCCCAGCCATTTAATCAAGCTTTCCCTGCACAATCAAGAATGATTTTTGACACATTAGAAGATGCATTGCAGCAACTGCTGATCCTTTATATATTTCTCATCCTGACTCTTCGCTGACTTTTCACCCCCTGACTTGTCTCCATCAGCTCTGGCTGGTGGGCCTGTTTGTTTGCTCATTTGTACCCTCCCTTTTAGCATGCACTCAATAATCTTTAAGTCAAATGTTCATTTTGATGAAGTTTGAGTGGAAAAAGAAAAAAATGGGACAAACATTGTAATTGGAGCATTAGTGAAAAACAGGAGAGAAGATGGGTTTGTGAGGTGCCTGGCTGTCAAAAGCAGCTCTGCATAGCATCATTCAAATACCATGGTAAAAAAAACCAAACAGAAGCACATGAGAATTGTCCACAGATACTAAAACAGCACATAGAGCCATCTACTTGCTAAAGAAACATACTGCATACCACAAGTGGCTGGCATGCTTGCACCTGCTAAATATTTTTTGGCACTGATGCTGCCTGCCAGCTTGAGGTTAGTTTGACAAATGTATTTATGGAGCCACATCTCTGCCTTTGACTCCATGGATCATTTCTCATGCCCATGCTGTAATTACAGTGAAGCAGAGGAATTTGACATGTTCATGGTTTGTTGACAAAATGGGAAAATAGCAAAAAAACCTTTCTTAGGAGAATGGAAATTGGACACTGATCCTCTGCACTGATTAAATTAGTCCAACCTCAACACTTAAACGATGCTCTGGAACAGATTGTTGCTTTAGTTGAAAATGTCTACAACACCAGGCTAAGGCTTAGCAGACACCTGTGTCCACTGCATTGCCAGCTCCCAAGGAATCATTCAGGATCAGTCACAAGGAATTGTTTTGTCTGTCTGAATCCAGGTCTTCTATGAACTAGGAGTGAGGTGACAGCAGCACTTAGGGCTGGAGGGAGACAGGACATTGAGGACTCAGGGGGGCTCAGATCCAAGACAGTCTGTAAGCTTCTTCTATGGTTTAGCCCCAGTTTCTGCTCCACTCAGTTACAGCTGACTTCAGCAG
>NW_010202077.1:58190-65114 GCF_000695765.1 Mesitornis unicolor
TGCTAAATACCTCCTAAAATTGTCACTAGACCCCAGATTAGCGAAGTTTGTGGATATGCCGCCTAAATGACCACTACAAGTAAGAACATAGAGTAAAGGAAAAAGGTAGGTTGAAAGAGATCAGCATTAAGAGGCCTTGAGAAAAAAATAAAAGCAAACCACCCATGCTTGGCAAAATGAGAATCCAGAATAAAATCTAATTAGTGTCTTGCCTTTTGAAACAGGACTCCTGCATCAGCACAAGTGTGCACAGAGTGAGCTGCATGACTGTGTGAGCAGCGGGATGGCTGGCTGGAAGCTTGCACGGCTCGACCAGGTACATCTGTACTGAAAAGGGAGGGAGTGCAGGTGGTTGGAATCTCCCTTTCTTGCATTAGCATCACTACTGCAGCCTGCACAGCCTCCCTTGGCTGCAGGGGGTAGCTGTGGCCATTTGGTTACACAGCTCACCCCCATTCTCCCTTCCCCCTTTCTTCCTTCCACCGGCATAGCTGGATCTGTCCCCGGTGAATCAGACTCTCCCCATCTGATACGGATAGTGTTGAACAACAAAATTATTTTGTTAGGCAAATAAAATACAGACAGATTCACTGATAACCAAAATCTCCCTATTGCTGTCAGCACACTTGAAAATGTCTGTGCAGCAATGGAAAAGATGCATTTTATTTAGAATGAATCCATAGCCTGAAAGGAAACAGTAAGCTTTTCAAATTAGTGCCGTTCTTTAAAAGCTTCTCTTTGGTAGTGTCAGAAAAAGACTTCTTCCATAAAAGGAAATTTTCTAAATTAATTCTCCAGCTGGTAGTACTTCGCTGTCCTCATAATGATGCTGCTTACATTGAAGAAAGAGAGATTAGAACAGCAAACCCTCGGCCTCACCCCCAGAACTGCTTTTGTTTTCCTTGAAGAGATAGTGAAATGATCCTGGAGCAGTTGAGCCCCACGATGGAGAGGGGCTGCACTGCCAACAAGTCTCTGCACATGGACAGCATGACCAGCTGTTTAACCACTTTAAGCTAAAATGTAGACTATGAGCTGGGGCGAGTCGCTCTTTCTGGCAACTAGGGAATAACATGGGAGTGGGGGCACAGGAATACAAGTTCTGGCAAAGACTGGAGCAACCAGCAGGAAGTGCTGACATTGATGAAAAATTGCCATTTTTCTGACAATTATTCCAGACACTTGATCATGTGTGCTGGTTCACCATAAAATGGATGAGATCACAGATTCCTAGAGAATAAGGTTGAAAAGGCCTTGTTATTAAAAATTGCCAGTGATTAAAGCTCCTCAGTCTCTTGAAGTACTCTGTTGCTCTGTTGCCCTTCTAGCCCAAATATCTATGCTGTGTTTCCCCTACTGTAATCTCACCTTCTTGCTCTCTGTTCACCTAAGCCAGAATATGGGTGGGGGAAAGAAATCAACCACCACCTTCTTTATGATGATCTTTTACATATTTGAAGACTGCAGTTTACATTTCCTCTAGATTTTCTTCCTCTGGACTATGCAGTCCCAGTTCTTTGTATATTCCAAGGTATCTTTTTTTCTCTCCTTTAGGCTTCCTCTATCTCTGTTCAAGGGTGGTATACGACACAGTACTCCAGTGAAGTGGAGTGGAGTGCCAAATCTCACACACTATAGTACTCAGTTGAACAGTAAACCATTGGTGACTACCATCTGACTTGCTCTTTCTAAGGTATTCTGGTGCCCATCTTATCATGGGTTAATTTGGACAATATTACACTGGCCTATGAGGTAAGATCATGTCAAAAGCCTTACCAACACCAAGACACATTATTAAAATTTTCTGATGTTTCTTCTGATGGACAGGACAAGAATACTTCCTTGGAAGCACCTGAGCACTATGCAAAGACTACTAAAGGAATCAAGTGATAACAGATGGTGGAAGAAGAGTACATTATGTCCTTTGAGAGTGCTCCAGTTACAGTTCTTAACCCTACTGTATGATAAATGCAGACGGGACTGGGACTCACTCTCACTTATATTTATCCACCTAAAATTTAGACACCTGGTCTATGCCAGCCAAGCAGGCTCCCCTGTCAAAGGAGATGCACAAATTCTGGTCTTTAACATTGGTCTAAAATTCAAATAAATGACAATCAAAAAATGCCAATTTCTTTGACTAGCCAAACTGGGTATCTCATATGGGATAAGGTAATTCCCTCCTCTGTGTGCTTCAGTTACTTCCCTCTGCAGAATCTCATTAATATGACATATTAATGCTCTCACTGACTGTCAACTTGAAGCTCTTTGCAAGAGAGATGGGTTTCCACTATGTGTTTCTGTGGTGGCTCTTGTCAGCTGAGGTTTTTGAATACCATTGTAAAATCAAGAATAAAGAAAATATGTTGGGTTTGGTTCTCCCTGCTACACAATAACTTTAGATTTGTTATGTTTTAAGAGAATGAGGCAATTTCTTTTCTCTAAGCCCATCCCTCAAGGTCTAGAGAAAGGCCCAGCAAAAGCAAGTCTTGGATTGTAATTTCAAAGAATGGACTGGACATCTGTTATGTTTCTAGTTAATAGAAAGACTCTTTCTAAAGCATACAGAACTTCTTCGAAGCTCATCCATCAGGCCCAGATTTTGGGTCATAACCCAGCAGTCAGACTGACATTCATAAGGACAATTAGACCAAGGAGAAGAAATACCTTTGTTCAAGAGGGTGAACTGGAGCACCCTCTTCTGCTTCTGCACGAGAGCTCCATTCCTGGTTTCAGGTTGACCTACAAGCAATGGCAGATGAAGCAAGGACACTGAAAGTATCCCTGAAGGTTTCAGCAGAGATGAAAGGGATGTGAATCAGCTTCTAAGCAGCTGCAGTTTACAGTATGGCTTAACAGCCTGACCCCAGGTCAATGGCAGTTTCCCATAACATGCTGGGCTGTGGGCTCTGGTGGTTTCGGAGCTGATTCACGAGCCTTCCCGTCACCCCTGCTTTGAGGACATGACTTCCCAAAGAAAGACAGGGCAAGCAGCTATGGCTATCCATCTTAACCTGCCACCATGGTATGTCAACACCTCTGAATCATCCAGCGAGCTGCACTTGCACTCCCCAAACACTTCTGCACCAGGAGGATGACTTTATCCACATATTTGCCAGAGACGGGGCACTTTGTACCATTCAGGAGTTGCCCAACTACAGTGCAGGAGGTCTCTTCCAGAAGAACCATGTCAAGCCCTGGTATGCGTTTCTGGTGAGAGGACTGGTGGGGATGGAGGGGCACCGGCCTTACCAAGGCAGCTGAATTTGGCCATTCTGCAGCCCTGGTGAAAAGTTGTCTGGGCTCTGTCCTGAATTAGACAAAATTCTCCAGGAGCTGATATAACCATGCTCACACTGTCCAGCCGTGGGTGTGATGGCATGCAGTATAAATATCCATGCTCAAGACTTTACTCTTTATTAAACAAGCAACGCTGGCCTGTCCTGGGTCACCGCTGCAGAACTTACACCTGCCAAACCTCCAGGCAGTGGGATGCCAGGAGAGTAAAAGCACAGTCTGGTGTTCTATTTTAAAAAAAAACCAACATGCTCAGCCTCACTAGCTGTGCGTCGGAAGCCAAAAACTCATTCTATAAATTGCCACAAAAGCACAGATAAGCCAGGGGGATTGCCCAGCATGCTGGCGCCTGCAGTCCTCTTTTCTGTTCTCCATCCCTCTCTTTCTTTGCTACCACAGACACTTTTGCACGGTAAGGCTTTTTACTGGCAAGTCTTCAAAAACACATGGCAGTGCACAAAAAATGAGTTCAAAAGGCCCAAACACCAGCGTTTTCCAGAAAGAGCAGGGGTGACCGAGTCCTGTGGGACTCATCCAACCATCTCTCCCTGTATTGCCACTTGCATGAGGAACTCTAACAAAAAACTACCTATCTAGGAAACCAGTGCCTTTAAAGGCACTCATTTGTTATCTGAGCTCCTGCAGCATATGATTACTCCAGCCAGAAGGATGAGTGCCCAGCTCTTCACCACTTCCCAGCCTCGGACCTTCTATGTGAAGAACAGTTTGCAACAAGCCAGTGCCACTAAGGCTTCCTCATACTAGGAAGATGGAGCAGGGGAAGAAAGAGAGGAAGGGAGGAAAGGCTAGCAAAGATTTACTGAGTCATTCTAGTTCCAGTGCATGGTAAAAGACTGCTCTGAATCTAGGAGGGGGCTAGGGTGAGGAAGGCAATTCTCACTTTAATCAAATTATGTTTGAATCCTTACCTGGTCCTTTCTTTTTCTTCCTTTTCTTCTTCCTTTTCTTCCTCTTCTTCTTCTTAATGATAATAATATCTCTAATAGAAGCAGAAATTTTTCTACTATTACTAATGTCTTTATTATAATACAGGATACTGAATTTTCAGACAGTGCCAGAAAGTCTTGATCACAATGTAGACCACATCTCTTCCAAGGTTTAAGACAGTGATTTGGGTGTACGTCTACAGAATAATGATGATACAGAATAATGATGGAGAGTAATTTTCAACTCCCTTGCTTCAAACTCAAGATTGTATTAATCAGAATAACTACATGTATTCAAAGAAGTATAGCTTTGCTATGGAAGAAAGGGATGCTGCCTGTCTCTGGAACAGGTTTTGCATGACCTCCATGCATGGGGAGGTAATGCGTGCCATATCCAGCTCAACCCAGCACTTAGCACAGGTCCAGTTACAGACCTTTTGTGTTATCATCTTACATTCGTAGGCTTTTGTGACATGAAATAATGAAGGAAAAAATATCAGTCAAAAACTGAATAGCTACCACCCTCTTTGCATAAAATCGGCTGGGAAAATGTAAATCTATTCTCTCACATAGTATAACTTAGCTAAGATTACAAAGGAATGAAAAGCAATGTATCCAGTGTCCAAAGCGAGACTTTTCAGGAGGGCACCTTTCATTAGTAATCCTTCTCCCTGTACAAACTGCCCTACTTCTCCGTTACATGCTTTCCCTCTCCTCACACCTGTTATGTTCAAGGTTAGGATAATGGAGTGCACATCCCCAAGGAAACAGCAAAATGGGTACAGAGAATTTTTCTTGCCAGGAAGAATGAGCTTAGTTCAGACAGATTGTTTATGCAGACAGACTTCCCAAAACACTCGTAGTCTGCACTAGGTTTACGCGTAGTCTACAGCTTTATCTGATCATACAAGTGATTTCATCTTACTGTAATACATCAGCTTAACAGGACACATCTTTTGCAGATCCTTTTCGAGAGTGTGCACTGGTGCTCCACAAACAACACCGGTGATGGTCAGCAAGGCAGGCATTCACATTCTACCCCAGTTTTAAGTAACAGAGGCCTATTTTCAAGATGAGTCAACTCATGTTATGCCAAGAACATTTGGCAGCAGTGCTACTGAAGCATGTATGTTGCCACATTGTGTTCAGTCATTTTAGTTTTGCAATCACAGAGCCAAACAACAGGATGTGAGTTAATGCACCTTTGATTAAAACTCAGGCTATTTTTCGCTATTAATGAGCATCAGAGCTTATTTGCTATCCAAGAACTCAGTGACTTTGGAAGAGAGTTCATATTATTTTAGCAAAAAATATCCACCGTTGATTAGTCCTTCTAGAAAATTTCTAGATAATTCAATAGTGATGATGTGGCCAAAGGCATCAGGGTGGAATTAGCCTATTTCACTTCCCTGAAACAACCTCATACTTGCATTACGCCTGAGCACAGATGAAGTAAGGTGAAGCTAAGGACAATAATAAAACAGTATAGGTTTATTATAAGAGTATAAAACCATAATAGGACCTGGTACTCTTCATCTCCAAAGGTCCTTATGTAGATTGGGCCCTGAACTGCCTTCTCATCAAAGCTGGGAGATTTGCAGGGGAATAAGCAGTAAGAGAGGGATCAGGAACCAATTTATTTTTACAGTGAAGTTTTTTAAAGAAAAAAGACTGGTATCACAGAGAAAAGGTCATTTATCCAGTTGCTTATGCTTCTTCCTAGGTATCTGGACCTGGCCACTGTTGGAAGGAGAATGGGGCTAGAGGGGTTCTTGGTAAGGACCTGTGATCCATTCTTATAGTAGGACTGGCTCCACAGTGGTCTCCTTCATGTCCCTCACTGCTATATCATTGAGCTAATCAGAATAGTGACCATTATTGACTGAAAACAGTTGATCTAAATAACAACAGGGCCTTTTCTGGGCAGGCACAATACTATTGCATACGTAGAAATAAACCTGTACTTCTCTACTTATGAGCTGTTCACTTTCTAGTCTTTAAAAAAAGTCATTTCACCTGGCTGAAACCTAGCATATGAATTGCTGGAACTAAGGCTAATGCACTTCGGCAGGAAAAAAATCACTTCTGTAAAGAAGCTGCAGCAAGTGCTTTGACAGTCTGCATTGCTTTCATTTAATGAGCTAAGCAAAAGCTAGGTTTGACCTTGCTTTGCATTTATGACTCTAAGAAAAACAGTTTTGTTCCCCTATCTCAAAATGGCTTGAATCACAGTCTTAACCTTGCCTTGACACCACTTCTATCTGTGTACTTGCCTAAGTATGGGCAGAGTGGTCAGAAGTTGCTGTGATTCAGCTTTGGTTAGTTCCTGTTATAAATCGGATGCTCAAGGCTATGCTTAACATATAGGGAAGGAAAAGACCTTCTGGCAGTTCTTTGATTTTGGGGGATTTGGCTTTTTGTTTGTATTTTTTGTGTTATGGGTTTTTTTTCAATATTCTGTTTTAATTTCTTTCTCCTTTGTCTTCCCCAGAAGAGAACTGCAGGGAAATATGGGAACTAGGCATCAGTTTCCCATTTAGTCAGCCAGACAGGAACAGGAGAATTATTTCTTGTACAAGCGCTCTTTCCTCCAGGGGAATTCAAACGCTGCCTCTGCAGCAATCCCAGCGAATGCCAACCTGACAGCAGTAGGTGAAATATAGAGGACCCTTAGTGCCAC
>NW_010202077.1:65132-71538 GCF_000695765.1 Mesitornis unicolor
GAATGCCATTAAGCGGCCTGGTGTGAGTTACACTTCATCGATAATGAAATCAGCCTGCTAAATTTCCTCTGAGAATGAAGCAGCAATAAGCAGAAGCAGCCCCCCTCCTACCCCAAATTCACTGAAATTATGCAAAGAACTCATCACTTTGAAATATGAAAGAAACTCCATGTCCTTTTCAGCAGGTCAAACTCAATTAGACAGAAAAAATGGAACAGCTGCTTTTTCAAAGAGACAGATGACCTTATGGTGTAATTTTCACACTCAGTCGATCAAAGCTTGTGGTGTGATTCATTGACCATGGGAATGAAACCAGACGAGAGACATTGTTAAAAGGTCATTCCCTCCTATGGATACAAGAGGCTCAAGTAAAATATTACAAGAGCATACACCCCTCCTTCAAAAGATGTTGGCCACACCTCCACCTGCAGTCAAACAAGAGAAGATAAAAAAGCAAACATTGTGCAATGAACCCCAACACCATGCACAAACATTAACATTTTGCCCATGCCCCTGTGGTCAGTGATGGAGCTTTCCTATCCCTGAGATTTTGCAAGGGAGATTGGACCTGACCAATGAAGCCAATGAGAATTTGTGTGTTGATTACGATGAACAGGCCTGTTGTGAAAGAGGATGGAGAACAGCTGAACAGAGATGACAGCTACAGCTTACAAGAACAGGTGTTGGGAGTTAGCTTCAACTGTTACCCTTTGCCTCATTTAAGCCAATATTCCCAAACTTGGTGAACTATAAACGCAATAAAGGAATGGAAGTCCCCATGGATGAATGTGCAGATAAAAGCCAGAAAGTTTTGTTTTAAGTATATAACGACGTCTCTTGCTTCTTGGTTGCAGGCAGCATGGGTAAGACCAGAGCAGCCCCTTCCCCTACAGCTTTGACTTTGGGTCCAGGAAGGGGATTTCATCTCTCTTGAGCAGAAAGCACAAGCAGACAGTGTTTTCAGGGATTGTCTCCAACAGCAAAGGTGATCCCATTCATACCTTCTCACCAAAGACAATGTGGTGACCAACAGGGCACCATTCACCACTAGAAGAAAGTAACTGGGAAAGGAGAGCTCCTTAGAAACTGTGCTGGGGAGAGAGAGTTGGCCTGGGTCAATGACCTGAAGATCAGAAGGGACCATTCACCACACACTGTGCACACATGTGGAGAGACCCATGGCCTGGGGCTGAGACACTATGAGGAGGGATGGGGAAACATTTCTCACAGGAATGTGGGGTACCACTGATGGCGATGACTCTTTTTTGAGAGGAGTATCACACTGCACCCTGGCAGCGTGACGTTAGCATGCAGTTAGGCGTTGGCAACATTTCTGGTTATCTAACCAATGCTGAAAAGCTGGCTGCCCTCTGCAATGCTGAGTAAACAAGCAGCTAACTGAGCAGAGCTGCTCAGCTCCTGTATTCACCTACAGGAAATGAATGGGCCAAAAGATCCTAATCCTCAGCTCCATTGTTGTCACTTGTTTGCATCTATCTCTAGCCCATGTTGGGTCACTGCGCTCAATGGGCTGTTGAGGAACCTCCCTCCATAGTCTCTGTCCTGTGTCCTATGAGTCCCTTTCATAACTTCCAGCCAGGCATGTAAATCCCCCTTCTATTGATAAACCATCCAGTGGGCTGGAGAGAAGTTTTGACTGAATTTTTTTCTCTGTACAAAACCCACCAGTTTGGGTATACTTAATGATTTTTATTTTATCAAAGCCCTGTTGGTTTAGAAAAGTAAAACTCTAAGACAGGTTGCTCCTCTAAATGCTCCTAAAATTCTTTCATTAAAAAAATAATGGCTTTTGGATTAAAATAGAGCTATTTTAACAAACATATAGTTAAAAATAAAAATGTAGAAATGATAGTTCAAAAACCAAAATGAACTGCAGTTCTTTTCTAGCTTTCTGGAGCTATTTCCCAGCTGTACTGGCTACCCGTGCAGCTCTCCCTGCCCTTGCTCTAAACTGCCTTTGCAAGCCTACAGTACAATGCATGCAACCAGGAAGGAAGACAGACTGTTTCTTCAGCCACAGTACTCATATATTACCCTTGTTTGATTCATCTGGAATTACCCTTGTTTGACTCTCCTACAAGTCTGTTGACTTTGACTGAATAGAGATTTACATAATTTCTTCATGGGAATTTTGAAAGCTGATAACACATTGCCCTGAGAGTGTTATTTCCCTATTTTATATCCATAGCAGAATAAATCTGGATATGCTGCTGCATATTGCAGCACCTGATGTTTTTTTCTATTCATCTTTGAATCAGGCAAAAATCACATAATAAAAGACGTGTCTACAATCATTACTTGGCTGTGGTAAAAAAGAAAGAACACCCGGATCCCCATCTCCTTTTTTATCTCTCTCAAAGATGAAAGAAATATTAAACAAGCTAATTGACAAGATCTTCCCACTCTGTACAGTGCCAGGAAAATGCAAGTGAGGCATATGTAGCTAGAGGCTGTGGCACAGCTATAACAGGCTGCAGTCTTAGAACAGGACTCATAACATTAATGCTCCTCTCTGCTCCTGACTGACCTAATGCTCTGCATTATACACGATGCTAGTTGTATCCCATATGAATGCTAGAAGTTGGGATCAGCAGCCTCTTCCTACTCATGAGAGGACGAAGGCATGGGAAGATGAAGTTATTTCTTGTTTGGTGAAGCCAGAGAGTAGTCATGGATCTGGTGAATCTGGTGAACGGTCTTCAGTCATGACTTATGTGGCCTTAGGTAATGAAAGTGAAGTTTGCGTTTTTTGAAAATCTTGTTTAAAGTCCTTCTGAAGCATCTCCATCCAAGTAAGTAACAGCATGGAGTGGGAAGCACTTCTCTAGGTGCACAAACTCTGAAGAAGGAGCTTACTATTAGGTATGGCTTTTCCCATTCATACATCAGGAATAGAAGTTTTTAATTCATAGCCAGGGTGCCAAGATGCCTTGTGCAAGAACTAAGAAGATCCAGTGCTACCGTAGGTGTTGTAGGGGCTTACACACCTGAAGGTGCTTGTAAAATTTTGTCTAATAACTGACAGAGTAAACCCCTTTCCTATGTCTCTTTTCCTATGTTTAAAGTATGTGTCATCAAAAGCCTGTAAACATTGCAGTTTTCCTCCTATGACAAATCTTGTCCAATATTTGACATTTCACACCATGGGTTCTGGTTTTTTGCGCATGTCTTAAGGAACTTAACTAGTAGGAGTTTGGTATACATTTTCATAGACAATTTCATGAAGCTGTTGCATTCTTCACTGTTTCATGAAGAATTCATGAACAGCTTCATGAATTTGGTAACCTTTTTCTCCATGAAAATGGAATTTTCCATGAAAATTCTTCACTGTTTCACACCGCTACTGTGAGAGGCAAGCCCTGGCAACAAAAGCCCAGCATTTTTATAATACAGTGGTCATCTTTAAGATCCACAGAACAGGCACAATTATATCTTTTCCTACCCTTTTTCACAAAGAGTACAGCAAACTGTCATAGCGCCAGCATCAATGGTTCGTTTACTTTCCAATGCACCCTGCTTTCGATGGAACCTAAGATATGTAAAATGCTGTACTAGCAATTTCAATATTTTCTTAATTGATACATTCCCTTAGAGTCATTCTGCACCAGTGGAGCAGATCAAAGAAGATTTGCTTTCACTCTCAATCCTGCAGCAGAGCCAGAAGCATCCTAATTCCAAGCAACACAGGAAGATTTCTTAAACACCATCATTTGCATTTTCCTGAGCGCTCAGCTATCAGTACACACTGTTCCCTTCTCTAGCTCTTCTCTCCGCTCCCTCATCAACCATTCCATTGTGCTTTTGCTTTATCTGTTCTATTCCACCTGTTAATAGTCGTCTTTCTACTTTTTTTTTTAATTTATCTTTCACATTTTGCTCTTGCTTCATTTTCTCTCTTTCCTGCATGCAGCGCCCTTTTTTTTTTTTCAGTTTGCTGTTCTCATCCCGGGTCATTCTTTCATAACCTCTCCCTCCTTCCAGCATACCTCTCCATTTTTTACCCCCCTGCTCTTCCCATTTTCATTGTCAATCCCTGTTATTCTTTCCACTCAAGCATGTAAAAGGAGGATTATCATGATGACTCTGCAGCCTTGCACCAACACCTGAAGGCCCGGTGAAAACTGGATCCCCTTTGTGCTGCAGCCTTGCAAACACATCAGTACCCAGTCCCTGCCCAGGGCATTTGCAGTCCTTTCCTCAGGGAAGGGTTTCAATGGCGCAAAGGGGACTTAAACTCTTGCTTCACACCAACTGTTCTTTTGGAAATCACAGGCTAAACACACAGAGAGCCAAAGGGGTGATCTGACTTGCTCAGAGACACAGACTGCAGTTGTGGAACAAGGGAGAGGAATTAATTGCTCATCACCCCGTCTGGCACCTTTACAGTGCAATAGGAAAGAGGTAGCAGGTTTTTTTCACCTTATGAAAAATGAACCAAGAAAATGAAGCAGCATTTGCCATTAGCTCCACAATAAGTGCAACAGTCTGGATTTTAAAGTAAGAAAATAACCTACCTTTCCCCCATTTCATTCAGCTGGTGGTTTAACTTCAGGCGATCCTAAACGGCCCGCGGTATCCTACCTACCCCTCCTAAGAGAACACTTTGATCTGATTGCATGTTACGCTAAAGATTTTAGCCTTTATAATTAATAATGCCCTGAAGCAACCACATTTCTAAGGCCTCAGCCACAGCATATTACCTCCTAAATACCGGCCTCCCATAGGCAGGCAGCACCAGGGTATATCTGCACTGTTCTCCACACCCTTGGGTCTTTAGATCTGGCTTTTTCTTGCAGGTGCTGGACATGGCCGAAACATGGTATGGTTCCTGCAAAGTCTGCAAAAAATGGTGTCATTTCATACAGAGGCCAAAACTGCTCAAGGAGCAGGCCTCGAGTAGCTGCTGTGGTGCTTTTAGCGGCACGGAAATCTGAGCAGCGATTACCACTTCTCTTCTATTGTATTTTTATTGTTAATGAGCCATTTTTGTTTCCAGTGATTTCTTAAAACTAAAATGCTTTGGACTGACTGTGTGCAGCTACAAGGCTGTGACTCGATCTCTCCCAGCGTGTTTTTGGCGCAATGGGGCTGCCTTTGAATTTCCCTCTGGCTTTCTCTTCTGCTAATGCAAATGGCGAGGAAGCAGTCCTGCGCAGCTGAATCACATTTGTGTATTTTCCCAGGCAGCTCCTGAATCCTGGAGCCTGTTCCGAACAGAAATGTCAGCAGCAGTGGGACTTAGTCTGGCATGTGGGTAGGTTTACTCAGGCATGGAAATCAAATCTGGGTCCAGGAAGAAACGTTTGATGGTAACAGGCGAGGGCTCAGCCTGCAGCTGGAGCTGCAGTTCAGCCTGCTGGGATGGCACAGCATTGAGGGAAAGGCATGGTATTCCCTTTCTTGGTTTTGGTTTGTTGAGGTTTTTTTTAACTATTCTGACTGGCTCACTTTAAGGCTTCACAAAAAAATGGGAGAAAATAACTACCGAACTCACATCTAAAATATTTTGAAAATATGCAAAATGAGTGAATTTCTCATAACTCCTTTTTACTCCCTTCAAAGTGAGAAGAAATCACATTTGTATATTTGAATTTTGAAATGTAAACAGGCACTCTGGCCCTTGGTGTTTCGCTGCTATTTATTTTTAATAATGGAAGCAAACGAGAAAAGAAAAGCATCTGTCAAGCATGCAAGCACTTTTTGAACACACTGCATACACCTGCAAGAGAGAAGACTGGCAGCTTCTCCCCACCCTCAAGCCCAGAAGGGAAATACTTTGGAGGAGGAGGCTAAATCTGAGCAGCCCTTACTGTGCTCTGCATGGAGAGAGGAAAAGGCAATACGTGGGCTTTAGATTTTAGCAAGAAGAAGTTGCTATTACACAAACACTGTTTCTTCCAGAGAGATAAATAAATAAAGAGAAAGAAACAAAAGGCTACATTGCCAAGGAGAGAGAAACTCAGGACCATCAGTACCAGCACCTTCCCACTGGGTCTCTTGCTAGGGTAGTTCTGCCAAAACTTGCAAAAGGTGCTTCAGGGACTTCACAAGGAAAATGTGATGTGCACTTTCTAAAAACAAGCAAGCCAGAGGCTTGCTGGTTTGTATAAAGACCTACCTCTGCTTTTTCCTTGTTTGACAGCACATCTCCATGCATCATTTCATGTCAAATTCAATCTGACAAAACTCTTCGGGACTGATGCTGTGCCTTTATGCTCCCTCTAATGGGCCATGACGAGTTAGGGCTCTTACATGCAAGAGTTTCAATAACAAAGATTGTCATGACATCAGAGATGATGTAAGGATATAAAATTTCCTGATTAGAGTTTCATATGGCTTCACACTTCAACATGAAGTTGATCTGCTAGAAGGCAGGGAAGCCCTC
>NW_010202078.1:0-3063 GCF_000695765.1 Mesitornis unicolor
CCGGGAGCGGGGTTATCCCGAAAAGAACCGGGCACCGTGTCCCGAGGCAGACGGAGGAAGGGCTTTTGTCTTTGTTTCTGCCTAAGGGAGCTCCGGGAGGGGGAAACGGGTCCGTGTTTGGGTGGGTGAGACCAGACTGGTTTGGGTTCTGGAGCGAGTTCAGAGCAGAGCCACAAGGATGGGGAGGGCTCTGGAGAACAAGCCTGATGAGGAGCGGCTGAGGGAACTGGGCTTGTTCAGCCTGGAGAAGAGAAGGCTGAGGGGAGACCTCATCACCACCTCCAACTGCCTCAAGGGAGCTTGGAGAGAGGTGGGTGCTGGGCTCTTCTCCCAGGTGATGGGGGATAGAACAAGGGGAAACGGCACCAAGCTGTGCCAAGGGAGGTTCAGGTTAGAGATAAGGAGGAAGTTCTTTACTGAGAGGGTCGTCAGAAGCTGGCACAGGCTGCCCAGGGAGGTGGTGGAGTCACCATCCCTGGATGTGTTTAAAGAGCGGGTAGATGAGGTACTTAAGGATATGGTTTAGGGGGTAGACAGGAGCGGTTGGACGTGATGATCTCAGAGGGCTTTTCCAACCGAGCCGTTCTGTGATCCTGTGATCCCTTCCCCTGCTCTGTGTCCTGCAGATGCCAAGGACTCGATCATCCCGCTCCGTGAGGGCCGCGCGTCCCTTTACTCGGCTCCTCACCACTTCTGCTACACCAACACGCGCGCCCCGCAATGGCACGACATCTGGACCAGGGTGCAGGTGAGAGGGGTGGGCAAGGTCCTGGTAGGGCCGAGCTCCTCCGGCAGCCGTGGCCAAGCTCCCCCCTCTCCTTTTGCTTCCCTGCCCCGTGCAGATCCGGGTCAACAGCAGCCGCATGATCCGAGTCACCCAGGTGGGCAGCGAGGAGGAGCTGGAGGAGTTCAGCGTGTGGAGCGTCGTCTTTTCCTTCCTGAAGGAGAAGCTGAACGACACCAGCATCGACGTGGATCTGTACAGCAACAAAACCTGCCTGAAGGTCGAGCTGCTGGAGGCCGGCACCACCTACTGCATCGTCCTCTTCCGACGTGCGTCCCCTCCGCCGCGGGGGCTGCTGGGCTGGGCGGTGGCTCTGGCTCTGCCTTTGCTCCCGAGGGGATGATGGAGACAAGGCCGGGCCAGCTCCTTTAAGGAGAACGGGACTGTGGAGGGAAGGGCGTCTTCATCCACGGGGGAGCGGAGGGCACTTTGGGGTTCGCCTGGGACGCTGCCCCTGCTCTCGTGGTGCTGTGGGAAGCTGCAGCTCAGCCCTGGGTGCTCCCCTCAACCCAATCTTGCTCTGTTCCCAGGCTTTGACCCCAAGCTGTTCCTGGTTTTCTTCCTGGGCCTGTTGCTGTTCTTCTGCGGGGACGTGCTGAGCCGGTGAGCCACCCCCTGCCCCCCTGGGGACGTCAGGGCTGGGTGGACTCTGGGGGGCTGCTCCCTGCACGTTGTGCACGGGCGTCCCTGAGTAGCGCGACACCCGGGGGATCTCTGCAGGAGCCAACTCTTCTACTACTCGGCCGGGATCAGCTTTGGGCTGCTGGCCTCGCTGCTCATCCTCGTCTACATGGTGTCCAAGGTCATGCCCAAGGTGAGCGTTGGGCTGGCTGGGGGCAGCCGTCGCCTTTTCCACCCCAGTGGGGTTGTACCGGGGTACGGGGCCTCGGGGCTGGGTAGCCCTGGTTGCCCCCTGCCTGTCCTGAGTGTCCCATCTCCTGTCCTAGAAAAGCCCGGTGTATTTCCTGCTGGTGGGAGGTTGGTCCTTCTCCCTGTACCTGCTTCAGCTGATCTTCAAGAACCTGCGGGAGATCTGCAAGTCCTACTGGCAGTACCTCCTGGGTAGGAGCAAATCCTTCGCCCTCGCTGGTTCCCCGGTCTGCCCGTCTGCCACCGCATGGAAACCGCGGAGGCTTCTCCCTCCTCGGGGCTGCGGAGCCCCGTGGGCTCTGGGCTTTGTCTGCAGCCCTGGCGCAGACTCTGCTCACCCAGCTCTGTCGCCCAGGCTGGGTTCACCCCTGCCCTGTCCCTCCCGTGTCCCGCAGGGTACCTGCTGCTCGTGGGCTTCGCCAGCTTCGCCGTGTGCTACAGGTACGGCCCCTTGGAAAACGAGCGCAGCGTCAGCCTCCTCTCCTGGGCCCTGCAGCTCCTGGGGCTGCTGCTGATGTACTCGGGCATCCAGATCCATCCCATCGCCTTGGCCTCGGTGGTCATCGCCGTCTGCACCAAGAACCTGGACTACCCCTTGCAATGGGCCTTGGCTGCCTACAGGTGAGGACTGCGAGCCCCTGGGGTTGCCCACGATTCCCAGCCGGGTCTGGGTGAGCAATGGATGGAGCCTGCGTGGCAGAACCAGGGCGTTTTCACTGCGGTTTGGGTCCCTTCTCCCCTGGGTTTGCCCCCTTTCTCCTCAGGGCTGGGAGCCTCCACAGGAGCTGGGTCCGAGGGGATGTGCCCTGCTCCATCCCAGCCACCTTGGGAGCTTGCACTGGGTCCAGTCCCGGCTGGGTGGCTGGTAACTGGTGCTGCTTTGCTGGCAGGAGGGTGCAGAGCGCCAGGCTCAGCCCGAGCCCCCCTCGCCTGCTGACGGAGGAGGAATATCGGCTGCAGGGCGAGGTGGAGACGCGCAGGGCCCTCGAGGAGCTTCGCAGCTACTGCAGGAGCCCCGAATTCTCTGCCTGGACCGCGGTTTCCCGCATCCAATCTCCCAAGAGGTAACGGCCCCTGCGTCTCCGCGCCTCTGCTGTCACCTCTGGCTTCAGAGATCGGGGGACGGAGGCGCAGGAGGCCGGTGCTGCACGGGAGGGACAGATAAGGCCCGGTCCCAGCACCGAAACGCTTCTCCCCAGCTCTTGGTGTGCCAGGGCCTCGCTGGAGGCCGCTGACCACAAGTGCTCAATGTGCTGCTTCGTGGCTTCTTCCCAGGTTTGCTGACTTTGTGGGTGGCGCCTCCCACGTCACCCCCAACGAGGCCTCTGTCCACGAGTGGGAATATGGCCTGGGTGGCATCTTCCTGGAGGATGAGCTCTCCGAGAAGGAGGAGGAGGAGGACGACGACC
>NW_010202079.1:0-294 GCF_000695765.1 Mesitornis unicolor
TATATCTATATCTATATCTATATCTATAATCGTATCATTTCAGAGGCACTGATGCCTGTCTCACAAAGGCGTACATCACGGAGCAGGGGAGGGAGGACGGGCTGTTTGTGCTCTCAGGGCTGGTTTTGGAGTTCCACATCCCCCTTGCCCTGTCCTCTCTGATGGGACGTGCCTGGCCGTGGGCAGTGGCGCCCCGGGCTGCGATGCTTTGTCAAACTCCTTGTTTGCCTCTGGCCTTGAGCATAAACAGCAAAAGCCGCGGCAGTGGCTGGGCGCGCCGCGGGGCCCCCCCTT
>NW_010202079.1:325-2947 GCF_000695765.1 Mesitornis unicolor
CGCTCCCCGGCAGATCTGGAGCAGACACCGAACGCCTTTCATCTGCTCGACCTTCATCACACAGCATCGCTGTTTGGGGCGAGTTCAGGACATTCCCTGCAGAACCAGGCTCTCCTCCCGCCCGTTGTGCGTTGTCACTGTCTTTCCCTCGCTGTCACTGCGTTTGGGGTGGTTTGGGGTGACCCAGAGAAGCCCCCGTGCTCTGCATCCGCAACACACGGGGAACCCGGAGCCGCCAAATCTCCTCCCTTTGTCAGCAGTGAACTGTCACTGATGTTTATCCCTAGAAATTATTATTGATACGAGCAAAACGACTCTGTGCATTGTGGCCCATCCATCCTGGTGTATAAATTCCACTTGTCTGGCAAAATAAGGCCTGCAAATCAAATCTGCTCTATTGTTTGTGGGCAGAATCACATAAAACCAGCAAAACGAGCTGCTCTGGACATTCTGCACAAACTTGTTCACAAATACAACTTGTCTTCTGCTGAGACAGTGCGTGTCACATTTCCATTCAATCTGAAACTTCTCATAGGGATAAAAAAGGTACAAAAATAATAGGGTTTCTAATGGAAATCCCTGCCAATGGTAACTACAGAGAAGATGTAATATCTATCCTTAGGGACAATTTATGACAGTTGATTTAACACTTCCACAATAAATGGGCATTTATTGACAGTAAATTCTGGCAGAAATACACACTGCACCGCATTGCCACGCTCCCATTAACGCCCCCACACGGGTGGGGGTTCATTTCAAGAGCCACGAGCTGGGGATTCATTGAGAAGACGCTGGACCAGGAATAGGAAAAACCCAATTCTGCTGAAGTGTCCCCATCTCCTTTATTCAGTGCAGGAACTCAGCGTCAGGGGAGATGGGAATGAGCCAAAACAGGCACTGCACTTGCTCCCCTTGTGCTCAGCACTGTTCATTGGGCGGATTCACACTTATCAGCGATGCAGGTGAAGGAGATGTACTGAGATGTGCAAGGTCTCTGGACCTGCCTTTCCCAGGTCTGTTCACCTGCCAGGAATTCATAGCATGGGGTTTGTCCCTAAAAATCCCGGGATCCACAGCCCTTGGTGTCCCTGAGGTACCACTGACGGCAGCTCCATCACCGAGCAGCTTCCCTAAAGAAAACACTGCAAGAGCTCACCAGGACTGCACGGTCCTCACCTCCCCACAGCTTACAGCTCTCCCTGCCAACATCAGCTCTGAATCCACCGCTGGCATCAAATAAAACCACTGACAGAAACTGTATCTAAACGAGGGCTGAAATTGTGAGAGCAACCATTAAAAGGGCTGGAGTCGGACCATTAACACTGACCCTGAGCACGGTGCACGCGGTGGCAGGACAGGCCAGGACCTCGCTCTCCCTCGAGCATCGCTTCTCATGGTCAGCGTTTGCCCATTGCTGGCCAGCAGGAGGGCAGGGCCGGGGGCTCAAGGCAGGGGGCTCAGGGCTGGGGGTGCAGGGCAGGGCTGTGCCCAAGGATGCCCGGGCGCTGGCCCCACTGCAGGGGAGGATGCAGGAAGATGGAGAAGCGAGGCCAGAAGGAGCAGCCCGTGGTGGCCATGGTACCCGGCCACAGTGGCCAGGGTGCAGGAGCAGCCCGTGGTGACCAGGGTACCAGGGCACAGCAGCCAAGCAGGGACCACAGGGAAGGTACCAGAGACGTGACCTGAAGCGGGGTGATGGGGGCAGAGGAGGTGGCAGCGGTGGCGGCAAAAGAGACCGCGGGATGAAGGCGTCGCTGGTGCCAGACACCCGAATAACAACTGCATGTGGAAACAGGACTATTTACCTGTCTCTCAGGCACACACAAAATTAGTTTATGTAAATACCTAACTCAGACTGGCAAAATAAGCACAGAAGCAGCTTATTTTCTTGAATCAATATTTAGGTCGGTGCTGGTGCTGTCTGTGGGCTCCGTGGCCATCACACACCGCGTTCTCTGTTGGAGGTCGGATGCTGCCAATTTCCACATCTGTGGCTGTGCAAGAGCTGTTCTGACCCGCAGGCCACATCCCCGGGATAACTGAGAACATGGAGATAAGACTCAGCATTTCCTGATAAAAGCCCAATATCTCTGCAGAGAACACAGCCCTCCATCCGCTGAACGCCCGGTGAACCCGCATCAGTTCCACCCAAGTGAAAATGCTGCAGCGCCGGGTGCAAAAGGACATCCAAGCCCTTCAAGGTGTGCTGGGGAAGCGTCTGCGCTGGGTGTGCAGCTGCCTTGGCAAAATTCACGGGGTTGGCCTCAGTTCAGCAGAACACTTAAGCGCATACATAGGACTTGGACGGTGCGCAGGCTCCGGTAAAGCAGCAGCGCGTGCTGAAGTGGCTGTGCTGGATAAGGAAGGGCCTTGAAGCCGCTGGCACTTGCTGTAATTCCTCGTTTTTAATAAAACCCATCTCGCTGTGCAGCGGCACAGAAGTTGGGGCTGGGGGAAGGAAGCAGCCGGGGCCTGGTCATTGACTTCCCAGTTTGTAACGTCAGAGCTCGACGAATGAAAGCTTCACCCTTGGAGGGTTTTGATTTAGAGCCTCTCAGTCAGCAAACCCTTAATTAGGGGCCACCTTCAGGAAAATCCGCATTGATAAAAAGGCCATGGAAG
>NW_010202080.1:0-3963 GCF_000695765.1 Mesitornis unicolor
TTCTCGTTGTGATTGCGACCCCGTCAACAGTCTTATTATTTATATTTGGAATTACAGAAATGAAATGGTAAAAACTGTAAACTTCAGCTAGGAAAGTAGAAAGATGGGGAAAAGTTTTAATAACAAAATAAACCTTCTTTTTAATCTCATTTATATCAATACAAGGTGGTGTGTTGTTCACAGCGAGTGTGTCTCTGTTACTGCATTTTCAGTTTATGATATTGTGTCCCTGACCAGAGCTGACACTTTGGCATGATTCTTCTGCTCTTTTTGTAGGAGGTTCTGGAATGCTCAATAAATAAAGCTAACTATTCTCTAGAGATATTAAACTGGTAGATTTTACAGGCACTAACTTCACACACAATCAGAGCTAGGTCACTGCATGGAGTACCAGCGATCCCTTTTTCCTCTTCAAATCTTCTGAGACAAGTTTCCATTATTGTGATACATATTCCTCTCCCCTCCTTTGTAGTTTTCTCTAGTTCTACCTACCTTGAGAGAGTGCCTGGAGGCATGGAGGATGTATGCACACTAAGTGATGGAGTGAAATACAGATATGTTCTCACCAATGCCAATCTTAGCAAACACATCCTTGGGGGTAAAGGAGATCCATGAGCTCCCAGAAGTGCATATCTGAGTGATTACAGATATATTTTAGCATTTCCAATTTAAATGCAGCCAACTTCTGTGTTTGTTCTGCCGTGCATGAGTTAGATGGCACATTAAAAGATTCAATCCCTATCTTAATCATCTCATAGCCCAAAGAGATAGGTCGCTTGCAGGATAACTCAGTACCTTTCCCTCTTCCCTTTATCTACTCAACCTCTTTTCCTCTTTTTAAACTGGGAACATATTTCTTGCTTGGCTAATTAGCTCTAAACTGACTTCTACCATCACATCTTCAAGCTTGCCCTTTAAATATTATGTGCATCCTAGTGAGATAATGAGTACAGATTTCAGATTCTCTGCATTTCTCAGGTGGAAGAACTGAGACAGAGAAATGTTAAGATTAGAATTTGCCTTACCTAGCTTTAAAAGTCTCAGAGTTAGATCCCTTAGCTGGTAATTTCAGGCCACCTTTAAATTCATAAAGGAGCTACAGAAGGCAATTATTCAACCTACCTTATGGTGAGATGAATTGTCTTCCCTCAATAATATTAATTATAAAAAGTCTATTATTGACAGAGTGTAAATACACACCTATACTGTGTGTAGATAAATACATCAGCAAAGCACGTGTATAACTGAAATGGTAGTTTATATTCCTTGACAGTATTTCAAAGTAGGCACTTCCTCATCTAAAGTCTTTCTGTTAAATTTTACCCATCACCATTCTTTGGGTGCAAGTTTACTTCTGAAATACATCTTAAATTTGGTGTAGCTTAAACCACTAGGATGAAGACAAGACAAGTTGTAAAGCAGGTAGGATCTTTTTAGATGTTATTATTATTAAAAGCTATTACAAAAGAACAGAAATGTTGGTAGGCGCCTCATATAAGATTTGGAGAAAGCCCAGTTCTTACATGAAGGCACCTGTGCTATAAACGATGACACGACAAGTAATGTTGGATTCACCTGTACAAGAAAATTAAGGACACTCAGGACCACACTCTGGCAAGAAGGGAGGATGTCATGAAGAGCCTTCATACTTATTGTTAAGGTCTTTTACCCTCTCAACTAGGGAGACCACCAGCTCACTTTTAATAATTGCCCTATAATATTTTAATTCCCAAATTCTTCAGAGGAAGTGTTCATGACAGTGATTTGCCAATGGCCAATACTACATCAGGGAAAATTCTAGCAGTGTACCAGTATAGATTTCACTCGGTTAATCCTGAATTAGCAGTAGCATATTAATGAAAAAGAAAAGCTAAAATGCAAGCAGGATTTTGGAAGGATTTGCCTTATCTAAGCAAATTATTCTTATATCTTTTCACTATCAATTTGAATTCTCATATTTCATCTCCAGCATAGTTAGTGATATATTCCTTGGAGATGAAGAACTGGTCACAAAGACATGACACAACCTCAAAATGAAGTCTGGAATTGAAATCGTATCTCCTTCAACACAAAATATGTTTTAAACCATATGACTTCCCTTTCATCCACAGACTTTCTTTAAATTCATTATCAGAATCAGAAATTAGTCACTCTTGAGGCACAGCATACCATACTATGTTGACTGCTGGTCTATTAAAGAATGAAACAAAAGGAAATAGCGAAATAAAAATATAAGAACTGGAGAACTGGTTACTAGAAAGTGAGTAGAGGGTGATGAACCAAAAGTCTAAAAAAAATAATAAAAAAATCAGAAAGCTGAAAAAGTAACTGATTCAATGAGAAAGAAAAGATTGGGAAGTTCATGTGAAGAAACAAGTTATAGAATACTACTAGAAGTACCTACAAACATCTTTAGGGTTAGTCGAGTTGTTGGAATAAGAGACCAGTATATAGGCTAGTAAATAGCATCACTGAGGGAAAAGAGTAAAAAGATAAGGAGGAAGAAAAAAAAAAAAATGTGGAGAAGCCACTGACTGTAATCCTTGATGATAATATTAACTGAAAATTAGAGGTCATTATTCACCTGGAGGTTAAAGTAGCTGACTTCAAAGATTCACAGTCTTAGTTTTCTTCCTACCAGTGTTAACTGGCAAAAATATTTTCTAAAACAATACCTTTAAAGTAAAAGATTAAAAATATTCACAAGACACAAGTAGAAAATTCCAGGAGATGCTATCTTTGTAAAGGAAATGACAAAAAAGTCACAGCATTCTGATATGTGGGGACAGAACTACAACATGTCTTAGAGATACATATTAAAGCACAACTTCTCTGAAACTGGATGATCTTAGGAATAGGTCTTGTGAATAAATTACAAGACCAAAATTATTCAATAAAATATGTCTTGTGTCTTAATCCAGAATGCATTGATTTCCTTCCATTAACTACAGAGAGCTTTGGATTAGGTCCTAGAAGGAATAATGTGACTCCCTTTGCAAGTAACTCCTGAATAAAGAAATGAGGCACAATCAATGAGATAACTTGTTACAAATTATTCATCCAAACCTACTTAAAATCTAATAAGACACTCTTAAATCAACACTAGATGTGTTTAGCTTGAGACATGAATTAAGATGCCTTCCAAGTTTCTCTAATGTTCAGCTTCATTAGAAACTAGGGGTGAAAATGATCATGAACTCATGATGGAAACTTTTTTTTTTCCCCCTCAGCTCAGTTCTCTGTTGGATAAAATGTACTCTGATCGCTTTGAATAAAGATAAACAGGGAGCTGGCAAATGGTTTGCTGGATGTGAAGCATAGAGGCAAACCCTGCGTGAGATCTGTAGGGATTGAAATGACCACAAAGGGCACTCACCTTGAACTTCTATCAAAATCTTGTAATGCTTACAGATGCAGGTAAAGGAGCTTCAAAACAGGCTACAGAGGAGGACAGTATTGTTATCTAACACACCAGAGAGTGGAAATTGTTATATGTTTCCATGAAAAAAACCAACCCAGAAATATGGCAATAATCAAAATTGAAATAAAAAAATTAATAATAAAAAAGCAACCTTCCTTCAAGTTAATTTAAATAATATCTAACCTAGATCTGGACTGTGGAGGGTAGAGATTTGTGAGCTAAGTTCTTGGTGTCTTCACTCACTTCAGCAATATATTTTCTGTGCATGAATATTTTGTCAAGGGACAGAAGAGGTATGCACTGGCTGGTGGCACAGTGAAATGGCTTTGAGGCAATTGTAAGTTTCCTTAAAAATTAATGTTGGAGCTTCCAGTTCCCGTAGTTCTTTTCTGCATCCTCATTCAAGGATAGCGCCAGAAAACCAACCGCACCATCCCCTTCAGAAGCAGGTACAACAGCTAGACAATAATCCAATAAAAGTTCTATTAGTTGTGTCACCATGACACTCCCAGTATCCATGGGACCCACAATATCTTTAATGC
>NW_010202081.1:0-1539 GCF_000695765.1 Mesitornis unicolor
TGCATGGGGTTATTGTGACTGAAGTGCAGGAACTGGCCTTGAATCTCATGCAGTTGGTCTCAGCCCATTGATTCAGCCTATCCAGGTCCCTCTGCAGAGCCTTCCTACCCTCAGGCAGATCAACACTCTTTTCCTTTTCCTTTTCCTTTTCCTTTTCCTTTTCCTTTTCCTTTTCCTTTTCCTTTTCCTTTTCCTTTTCCTTTCTTTTTTCAGAATATTAACAAAATATTACAAGTAAGTTACTCTGCTGACTTTATGAGACATCTTAGAAAAAAAGGTTTTATTTGATGCATTTTACTTTCAACAATTTTCATGAGTTTTGGCTCTTGCAATTTTTAAATTTCCATTTATATATTTGATTTCAAAATAATAAATTAAAATTTACTTTTTTGTTTTTATTTACAATATTGTCTTTACCTGGTAAGTTTTGCTGTGCAATTGCATATCTGTTTTTGACTAGTCTATGCTGATATTATTTTTTCTTTGGATTCATTTTTTTGTAATAATTTAAAATTATCTTAGAGTTATTCAAAACAGCTGATTTTCAACAATGAAAAGAAGACAAACTGAGATCTTGGAACTTTTTTTATTTAACAATGTCACTTTTTGAACAACTGCTTGGCTTATATTATTAAGCCTTTGTCTTGATACTACTGACATGACATTAGGTGTCTCTTTCAATTAGGTGTTCTCTTTTCCATAAAAAAAATTTCTATCTTGGAATTGTGCCTGTAGAAGTGAGAAGACTGTAATTCCAGAGATGACCAGAAGCCTATTATATCTAAACATGGAGTCTGAGTTGTCTTGGAAAGACAAAAAAGGGTAGGAAAGGGGGAAAAAAAAAGGAAAAAAAAAAAGGAAAGAAAAGAAAAAATACTTTTTATCCTTTTGTATCCTGGTGCTTTAGACTGAAATTGAAGCGTATTTTTTTCCACTATGTTGTACTGTCAATTTTAGGAAAATATTTTAGGTTTTTGGTTATCTGAAGAAACTTTGAATTGCTTAGGCAAATGCACCAGCAACATCTGTTTGACAGAAAGAAAAGACTTTTAAGATATATTCCAGGCTGTCCAGGGAAGTGGTGGAGTCACCATTCCTGGAGGTCTTTAAAAAATCTATAGATGTGACACTTGAGGCCATGGCTTAGTGGGCATGGTGGTGGTAGTCTGTTGGCTGGACTTGATCTTTTAGGTCTTTCCCAACCTGATTCTATGATTCTATTATATTTTTAAGAAAGAACCAGCACTGTATTTATTAGAAATTTCACTTTCTACTTTTAAATAGCAACAGAGCATTTTAGAGCAAGTATTGTACTTCTTAAATTGTATTCTTTGGCTTTAAAATTTGTTAATGAGTGTGACCATACCAAACTGAAGCACTACAGAGATGTGTGGGATAAATAATATTGTTAATGTTGGACACTGAATCTCAGGCTAGACTCTCTTACTACTGTAATCAACAGCATGTCAAAGAAATTTCTACATTTTGTAAATGTTTGTTATTCTTTTGGTTGGTGACAGCATGGTAATGTTTCCTGCT
>NW_010202081.1:1570-10285 GCF_000695765.1 Mesitornis unicolor
ATCTTTACATGTTTTCTTTTGTCTAACTGAAACAGGAACTCTGATAGTCATACTCAGAGCTGATAGGTGATTTATTACCTGAACAATTAGGGCTAAAAGCTGAGCTCAGCTATCATATCTACACTGAAAAATAGATAACATTTTTCTGTTTAAGAACAAAAGTCTTAAAAGGATAATGGAGTGGGTTTTACTGTCTTGAGTAGATTGTAATTTTTATATGGTAAAATGTCTTGGTCAACTTAAATTACTTCTTTGTTTTGACCTGGAACTAAGACATTTTAAACAATTCCTACCTATTTTTCTCTTCTCTCTCTTTACAAAATTGAGCACAGAGTCCATTCAGGAATAATAATTTTTTTCTGTCTTCTTGATCTTGCACCCTTCTTTCAAATCTCTTTAATCTTATCCCCACTTTCTTCTGTACCTATCTGCTATTTTTTAATTTTACTTTGTCTTTAAAGTTCCTCTGCCATTATAGGTTGACATTCTTTATGAAACAACTCATGTTTAGTTGATGTCTTTTATAATGTATCTAATTTAATGCCATGGATTACATTATTCCAGTAAATTCAATTCCTTATATCAACAATTTTAGATTAAAGAACAATGACTATCCCTAAAAACTGCAGATGGAATTTTATCGCCTTATTGGAAGCCACTGAGGCAGTGTCAGCTTAAAAGTGATACTATTATTTCATGTATAGCATTAAGAAGCTCTAAAATTTCTTGAGTAGATATTCTCATAATCATCATGACCGAACTGAGTAGTATTGTTAATTCTGTAGAAACATAATGTAGCTGTTAATTTGTAAAAGGAATAAATGGAATATTTTTCCAGTACTGAATTTTTCCAGTATTAACCAGCATGCATTCTTCAGATAACTGGCATCTCTTAAATATTCCTGAGATAATTACTGTGGGCTTTTCATAAACTTTGGTTTTATTTTTCATTCTTCCTTCCCAATTCTACAAACAGAACATTGCTTTTTTCTGTGTTTGTCTGAGATATATTGTTTGATATAGTACTTTGTTTTGCAGACCAGCAATCCATGAAGCACAGGTTATTTACAGACATTGACCAAAAAGGCTCAGAAATATTGGTGTTTTATTCAGCCAACAATGTGTAACACTGAACTCATATTGTAAGCAATAACTGAAGTGTTGACATCAGTCCTTCAATTTGTCATCATTTGTCCATTGTTACTTAGACTTCTTGGGATGACTGAAGTAACAAATGAGTTGTCTCTTCTCAAGCTGCTTTTGTTCCTTAGGGAAGAACTTGTCCTTTAGCCTCACTTAAAACACCTTGATCTGGTGCCAAGGTAAGGTTTAAGTAACCAGTTTTGCTCTTGGCATATTCTTTTTGCTCTTTTCTTCAAAGGCTAATCAACATCTGTGTATCTAAATTTTGACTGGTGTGTCTGCACTATATTTTTCACTGAATGCCAAATATTTGTCCCATTGAAGTTTCCTTGGCCATTTTATTAGAAATGGAAGAACTTATTCCCACCGAAGAAAAAAGTGTAAAATCATGTATCAGTTTTGTCAGCTGGTCAGTAGAACTGTCTGCCTGTAGGAAAGAATGACATTTCTGTTGCTACTTTTGTAAAGGCATGGCTCTTGTCAGAACTGAGTACCATCAAGTCTGGGTGACACCTTTTAGATCTGAAAGAAATGGTTGTCTAGTTCTTGCTGCATTCTGCTTGGCAGTGAGACAACAGGCTCATATTCTTCCAATACCATCATGTTTGGGAGATTGTGGAGACCAGGGGAGGTCTGGAATGCCTGAAGACAGGCAAATTATTTCCTTGTCTTCAAAAAGAGACAAAAAAACCAAGCCAGAGAAATGTAGTCTGGAAGATTCAGTCTCGGCACACGAAACACATTTCTGGACACATGGAGAAGAGGGTTACTGGGAGTAGCCCACGTGTTTACCAAGAGTGAATCCTGACAGACCTTCTAAATATACTTGTATCCAAGTTAGGACATTATGAACTGGAGGAATTGACTACTGGTAAAAAAACTAGTTGGATGGTCAGACCCAAAGGGTCACGCTTTACCTAGATGTCCACAGAACAGGAACACTGCAGAGGTCTGTACTGGGACCTATCCTTATTAATGCTTTTATAATTTAATGGTTGACCTGGGGGTGATAGTGAAGCACATGCTCAACAAACCTCATGAAACTCAGCAAGAACAAATGTCAAGTGATGCTCCTGGAGGAGGGGCACGTAACAGCAGCCCACCAGTGCCTGCGGGGAGGTTATGAAGGGGTTGGTGCCAGGTTCTTCACAGCAGTGCACAATGGGAGGTTGAGAGGCAACTTTATAAAGCTGATACAGGAGAGATTTAGACTGTGTATGAGGAACAACCTTTTCCCTATAAAGATAGTCCAGCAGTGAGACAGGCCAACTAGGAAGACTGTGTAGTCTCTGTCCTTGGTGGTTTTCAAGGTCTGACTGGACAAAGTCCTGAGTAACCAGGTCTGACCTCAGATATGGCTCTGCTATGAGCTGGAGGCTGAACTTGATGAAATCCTGAGGTCCCTTCTAAGCTGAATTGTCTGTGATTCTTTTTAAATTTTAAAATGCTTTTTTTCCCTTTATATTCTTCAAGCATTTTTCTTTCTATTTACCCCATTATTTTACTTTCACTAGCTTTGTATTTATTTGTGCTAACATATAATTTCCCTATTCCTGCTCTTTTATGTCTATTCTGCTCCCCAAACTTTGGTTTGTTAGAGGGATTTTTTGGGGGGGAGATGAGTGTGGGCTTTTGTGGGTTTTTTCTTTTTCTTTTTCTTTTTTTTTTCCTCCTACTATGCAAGATGATAATATATCACAGTTTTCATCATTTTGTTCCTACCAAAATTTTAACTACCTTCTGTTATTAAAGGTTTTAGTTAGTCTGCTTTAATATTCTAAAATTTGTATAGTTTAATTTCAACCTTCACAGGTATTTTAATTATATTTTATTTAAGTTAAATACTTTTATAGTCTAATCTAATTCCTTTTTAAATTTAACACCAACCTAACCCACAAAACCCTCTCAAAACTGTAAATGGGTCTGCATCTTTAAAAATGCAGCTATGTCCCTAGAACTACTCTCGATTTTCCTTTCATGCAATATGTGCCTTCTGCTTTTGATAGCTTTTAGATGTTTAGTGCTAAGCATATGTTTGAAGATAAATTGTACAAGACTATAAGGAAAAGAAGTCAATGCTATAGTTTTGTAAATCCTTACTGGTTCTTTTTCTTTTTGATCTACACCATAATATCAACAGCACAGATTGCACCTTCTCATTCTTCATATAGTGCAATGGTAAAGCTAATTTCTGTTGCTTCATTTGCATTATTTAAATTTTGCTTTCCTGCTTTATTAAAGTGAAATGTAGGTCAAGAACTCATAGCATAATTCTATCTTAACAAGATACTGTCTGTTCCCAAACACTTTATTTTTACTGTTTTATCACTAAGTCCATTGCTCAGTTCATTTATATAAAAATTAACATGCATCTGCTGCTTTTGTTGGTTTTCTGCTGTAATCTGCAAGCCATCATTGTGGAAGGTTATGTTGATTCACTTACATTACTGGAATACCTGGAAAATCTTATGATATCTTGAATCTAGATAGTCAGTGACTTAAGACTTTGAATAAGACTTAAAGGACAAAGAGGTGTTGGTCCTGACTGCTCCCTCTCTGAGTGCACAAAACATACACTAGTGATTTCAGTTGTAGTGGCATTTTTTTCTGTTGTTTGCAATTTTCAGAGCAATCACAATGGTTCTACTATTTTACATTTTTCTAAATGTCCTACAGTTTTTATATTTTGCGTGTATGCTTTGGGAAGCTTGTTTAATTATACTGGACCAAACTCTGTTACTTGTGTGTAGAGCATTTACTGCAGCTGGTAGTTTTGCTGACTCAGGAAAAGATGGTGTCAATAAATAAGGAAAATGCCCTAGAATTCCCTAGCCCTTGTTACATAGATGAGCATTTTTTTATATTATTTTCTATGCTCACAGATTGCCCAGGATGTTTGATGAAATAGTTTTACTCTGGTCTTGGTCTCCAGAGGTAAGTTATAAAATACCAAAACAACTTTTTTAGAATGGATTTAAGGGATGGCGGGTGTTCTTGCTTTCCCATTCCCAGGGTGACCATGTTTGGTACACAACAGAGAGCAAGTTCTGGCACATTGTGGATTTCAGAGACAGTTTCTGTCAGAGTATCTCTTGTCAGACAGTTCCCTAGGACTGTACTAATATTAGTTCAAAGAAACTAGCTTTATCTTCTTGACTTACTGGGATGATAGGAAAATGTTTGAAAAGAAGAAAGCAGCAATACAACAAAGGCAAGCTGGCAGTGAGAGGGAGTCTATGAAAACAACAAGCTCCCCAAACTTAAATATAATAAACTGAATTATCTTTTCCGGAAAATACATACTTTCAGTCACACATCTTTCTTTTTTAATTTTTTTACATGAGTCAGGTTATGTAGTCTATACATAATTCATGAAGGAGAATATCCAGGTTCATTTCTGTGTATGACTTAAGGGGGTTTGTGGATCTCAGGACATGAAGGTACCAGATGTCATGAACTATATGAGTTGATAATCAAAAGAAGGCTGAGAAATTAGCAGGTTGAGTAAGATGTAAGACACAGTCCTACAAGATAAATACTTCCCTTCTGTTTCCCTAAGCATGACCAAAGTCTTGGGAGATGGTGCAATCAAAGGGGAATGAAATTTAAATCTATGTTATAGTTTTCTTTTTCACTGTAACTTTTTTTTTTACATTTTAAACAGTGTCAGAAAGAAATAATTCATTGGCAAACTAGACTCCTTGAGCTGTCCATTCACTTCAAAAATGTTTTAAAATAAGTTAAAAATTTTTTTACTAAACAAACTAACTTACTGTTATGGCTGGATACTTCCAGGATAGCACTGAGAGCTCATTTTCTACAATGAGTCTCTTTAGCTTTCTTTCATAAAAAGAAAATAACTTGAATTTCGGACACCTTAGAAGCAAATCTTAATACATGTTCCCAGCTGGCTTGCAGGTACACAAATTCATCCCTGATTGATTAGGCCAGGGGAAAAGAAGCTGACAAAGGAGGTCCTGTGAGGGCTAGGAAAATTTGGTGTGGCTTTTTTTAGCTTACAGTTGTGAAGTGGTGCAAATTTTTGCATTGGGTTTTCCCTCAGTAGAGCAGGAGGTGTGAGATGCTTTGAGGACCTCAGTGTAGATGAAAAGTGATGAATTCAGGTAACCGAAGTCAAGTTAACAGCAGACAGATAGATGAACTAGTGCTGGGGGGTAATTGACAATCCAGAGAACTGTTGCATGTGTTTTTCCCTGCTTTAGCATGATCTTTCAGAATTTCCATGCTGATTACTGTTCCTTCTCACCGTCTCTGGAGATAAGTTTACTTCTGGCATATCTTTACAGGAAAATTATTTCCTCGGGTCCAATAGATGGATCTCAACTTTGATATTCCATTAGCATGAGATTCCCTGTGGTGAAAGGGAGATAGATTTTGTCTTTTTCTCTTCTGCCATTAGAATTACTTTCTTCCCCAGAAGAATATATCTAGTACATGAAAAACATAAGAATAAATGTCACAGAATAAATACTATAGAGTTTAAATTCCTTTTAGTTATACAAAATTTCAATTCCTAAAATAATAGCTTCATCAGTATATGTTTCTATTATTTTAATAAAAATAAATGTTTTGATACTTTGAGTTTACTCTAGTTTTTACTAAATTCATTTAAAATTTGTATTTATTCAAAACCACATACAATTCAGAAGTTAACCAAATGTGTGTAGATGGAAAACTTTCTTGAACGTCTATCTTTTTTATTTTTATTTACAGTTTGAGAATACAACTCAAAATGCTCCAAAGCAGCTGCTCTTATTCCACTCCTTCCATGCTTTAACCAATTTAAATTTAAATAAAAAATGTAAAAATCCTTACTGTCAACCTATAATTAAACTATGAACATGCCATGACATCAAGAATAACACAAAATTACTGATTTTGGCATTTGACTAACATTTGAATGTGCAGGTAAATACTAGTGCCTTGGGCAGTTGATGAGACAATTCCATTCTACATTTAGAAAAGTCAGGAAGGGTAGTGAGTTGTCAAAATAATTGTGTCAGAGAATAAATGCCAGTCTGAAGCTTGAGCTGGTAAGGTACAATGAATGATTTAATTAAACTATGTTGTAAGAGTATTCATACTCTGAAGAACAATGTTGTAATTTTAATCCCTTCTGAATTTTCAGATATCCATTGTAAAAATGGTTCTTCTTCGATGGGACAATACAGTTATCTTCATTCACAATGTACAAAACCTTAAAATGGGTTAATAGGAATGCAGGGTTTTAAACCTTGCATTTTGCCAAATAATTGCTTTATTATTGGTACACTATATTTTCCTTGGACTTCATGGAGCTGAAAAACTTAATATCTGTAACAAACCTTAGCTTGACAGCTATATACTGAATGTTATTGCTACTACTGTTTATACTTCAAGGAATAAGCTTTATGTGTTCAAAGCTACTGCAATGTACTTCAGGGAATGGGCTTTTTGTGGTCAAATCTACCATAAAACTCTACCTTTCTGGAGACATGCACTTGAGTCTCTGGAGGGTCTCTTTAATTTCTGTTAACAGAGTATGTTCAAATACTCCATGACATACAATAGTATAAGAATGTATTTTCTTAGCAATGAATTTTTTGCAGGTTTTACTTCTCAGCTGACTCTTCTGTCTCTGCTGACTGAGGACTTTTGGCTACCACTGTTAATTTTCAGTAGTTTGTGTACACTAGAGAAAGAAACAAATATGTCTTTAGATAGCCTATTGATTTGTGCATGTGTGAAATTGTAGGAAGTAGACAGAAACACAGTAAATCTTTAAGTCTTATTGTGAAGGAATTGTATAATTCAAGAAACTACTGTGAGCAGTAAGGCATAAAAATCATAGTAAGTACATAAGGCTACTAGGAAATACTATTTTAACACAATGTACAAAGTCTTGATGGAATCCTAACCTTGAGGTGTGGGGAAGGGGAAGATAAAAACTCCTTCATTAAACAAAAAGTTAATATTTATGTGAAATGGTCTTTTACCCTTGAAAACTTTGAAAAGTGAAGGATTAAGAGGGAGATTTAGTGCATAGTGTAGTCATAGCAAAGCTGCTCAGGTGAGACGTTTACAACCTGATTTCTCATGCACTAGATATCTTTCTTGGTGTATGTCTCAAAAATCTGACTGAATTCTAACAGTGGGCAGCTGACAAAAAGCATGTCCATATGTATGTATGTATGATACTGTCAGCCATCTGACATAGCACCAATGAAAAACTGCAGAGTTTTCAAAGCAAGCAGAAATACACTCCTTTAATCAGTTTAATCTCATGATAATAACTTTCTCATTACTGTAACAACAATAGTCTTTTAGTTGCATACTTCAGTGATTCCGAGAGTAGAAAACAATTGCTGGCCACACTGGAGGTGAGCAATATGAAACCCATAAGGAATTGTGCTAAAGTATTTGAAAAATTCTGTATCTAGCTATTTCTACTCTGTCAGTTATCTTGCTATCTAGATGATACTAATCAGTGCAGTAATCAGTATTATCGCAAGTACTGCCAAGTTAGGAAACTCTTGGTTTTATTGCAAAGAAAGATGAAACATGAAAACAAATTTAAAAATAAAAGAGTCCTCAGAACATGGCACTTTTGTTTTTTTCTTCCTCCAGCTCCTTTTCTACTTCTCCCATATGCAAGTCACTAATTAGAGTATCTTGTTAATGGGAGACTCGTGCTTAGTAAATCTTTTTACATTGCATTGAGGCTTAAGAAATATCCATATCAGAGAAAATATTGCCTGTTCTTCCAAAAGATGTTAGTAAGTTCTATCTGCATGATATAAAGGTCTGCTCATATGTAACAAAAATTACTTCAAGACTGAAACAATGTATCTTCATGAAATGTGAAGAAAAACCATATACATGACAAACCTATAGGCAAATCTACCTTCAAAGTCTTATAAAATAGGAAGCTAGGTGACCTATGACAAAAAGGTGGCTCTGCTGCTCCATATGGAGATAGAATTTGATTAAAAACTCTGGACGATCTTGAATTTTTCAGCAAGGTGTTGGCCTTTCACGGTACTTTCCCCTGTGTTTAGTCATTGTTTAGGGCATAAATGGTCATTTTACAAGTAGTGGTTTAAAGATATAAATAATAAAAAAGGACAACCCTAAAACTAGCTGCAACTTCCTACTTGGAAATTGGCTTAAAGTCAGCTAAGCAATTGCTCAGTTAAAAGCTTTTGGTACATAGCACCTGTAAACAGGAGATGAGACGCAATTTTGCAGAGTGTGAATTGGGTCAGATGTCATAACTGACATCAGTAAAATAATATATAAAACAGGAGCAATTTCCTTTTCTTCAGTTTATTTTTCATTTACACCACTCTGATCAATTTCTGAAGCTGGTGCAAGTAAGCTCAACCTATATTGTCCTTTTCAAGCTGTAAATGATCTTTAATTAAATTATTATTATACATTCTCTGTAGTATTTTGTTTACGACCAGATATCTGGTTCAAATAATCTCCTCCATTTCTTGTGCTGAAAGAATGAGATGGAGGGTGTTACTCTTCCAAGGATATTTTGAGGCCCTGGATCTTGAAGAAGAGGTA
>NW_010202082.1:0-18791 GCF_000695765.1 Mesitornis unicolor
GGTGTAGCGGGCGGGGTGGGGGGCCGGGCCGGCGGCAGGCCTTAAAACGCTCTCCACGCTGTGAGAGTTGCGGTGGGAGCTGGGAAGGATTGGCCGGGGCTGGAGTGCTGATTTCGGGGAGGGGAGGAGCAGAGGCGTGCACCTTCAGGACACGATCTACCTTTACTTTTCCCTGTGTTATCTTGTCTCTGTGAAACAAACCATCGAGTGAATCGGTGGCCTCTCTTTCTCTGGAGTGCATAGTTTTAAAGGTTTCCATGTGGGCTTCTCACTCTCGCATTGGGGCAACTCTCAAGAAGCTCACATTTTGGAAAAGCGAGCATTCTAGTTTCTTTATATAGTTGGTTTATGTTGAACTGTTCTGGGCAGTCTTCTGCCTACAGCCAGTGCTGCGTAGTCTTAAATGTATAGTATCTTTCAACAGAAGGACTACCCATTTTGAAGGGGTACTTTTTAGTAATGTATAAGAGATGAGTGAGTCAGTCATACGCCGTTGCCTGTGCCTGGTTTTCTGAGATGTTGATAGGTTTCTGCATAATTCCTGCTTGTTGCAACAGGCCACTGAAACTCATCTAATAGAGTCTTAGAAGTGCACAAATAGGGATGCTTAGGGCTTTTTTTTGGGAGTGTGTTGAGTCTGCTGTCTGTTCTTTGAAATTAGGCAATTATTTCAGGTACCTCTTGTGAGGCTCCTTGTACTGTTTGTGCATGTCAGTCAGTCTTCCAAGTGAAAGTGTGGTGTTCTTTCAGATGAAAGCTATGAAAGTCTGTCGATGGCCTGAGCAAGCACCAACATGACCATGAGATGTCCCAAGAGCATGGTGTGCTTGGCTTTTCATATTCAATGCTTACTCTGTATAAAACATATACTTGTGAATTTTTAAGTATTTGTTGTTGAACTTATCTTTTTCATATGCTCTTAATTTAATTTTGGAGAGATGAGTAGTTCTAATAGTTAACTTTTTGCCTTTGTGTTGCCCATTCATTCATATCTAGAGTGAATGTGGTGTCAAAAAAGGCAAACAGAAATTCTTGCTCAAACTGTTTAAGGAGCTGGTTATTTACCTTTCTTCTCTCTGTTTTTGCAAGGGCAAACAAAATCGGTAGAACTTGTATGCTTGAGCAGTTACATAGTAGATTTTATGCTTCAATCTTTTTATATTAAGAATCTGTTATTTAAAAAGGAGAAACTAAACTGATAATAGTCACTTTTAGCATTGTTTAGCTGTCTTATCTATCATGATTAGTTCTTACATCTGTGCTGCAAGTAGTTAGTTTGCTTTTTCAGTAGTTTCAGACTCTGCAGTGGCCTCTAGTTTTTCCTGTTGCAAAATATGTCTACAGTTTCAGAATAATCAGGTACAGAAAAGATTAAAATATCCTTCAATGAGGAAATAATGTGTTTTGCCTGTGTGCCTTTGCCTCTTTGTTATTTATGCCTAGGATCAGAAAAGTATAAAGAGAATCCATCTGTGAGACTATTTGGTATTGGACAGTAATGTATTCTCCCATTTGCTGTACACAGAACAGTCTTTCCTTAATACACTTCAGAAAGCATAAATTATACTTGAATATTGCTAGCAGCAGCTCTTACCTTATGGATATGGGGTCTGTTCCTACCAGAATGCTTAATGCTGTGAACACTTCTTAACAGAGTTGCAGTGTGTTTTGCTGGAAATTCATAACCTCACAGAGATAGCCCTACATGGCGTAAGTCTCTCAGCATGAGAAGGACGTGTAGGAAAAAGTTACGAAGTACTGGTTGCCCTGCTGTCCTGCAGCTTCCTTCATGAGGTGAGTGGACAGTAATTTGTTGTGCTGCTATATCCTTCAGCCTTACAATGAAGCAGATTTTCTGTTGAAAAATAAGTTTGGCAGAATTACTTCAGAGCAGAAATTAGAATTTAAACATTGAGGGTGAGATCAGTCCTGATGACTGTGTTCTCATCCACAAGTTCTGAAGGAAGCTTGTGATCCGTGCCAAAGACAAGATACTCAGAAAGTGATTTCACAGCAGCTTTCAGACTAGTTGATCTAGACTTGTGTAAAGAATATATGCTATTTTCTGATGAGAAATTAAGTAACTTTATGGTAAAAACTAAATTGAACATGGTTCAGTATTTCGCATGAAATGTGCATGTTCATACAAAATTGCACTTGAATGATAAAAGTTCCACTGTATTACTGTTTGTTTCCTTGCGGTAAGTAATGTAACAGAAATAATCAGTGAAGTGAAGGAATTTCTTTAAGAAAATGCTAGAATCAGAAAGTTTCATGCACTGAAATGTGAAAATCTACTTGAGCAACATGAAAAACACAGGACCACTTAATTCTTTATCAGTGGTGTTGGTAGAAAATGAACTAGTGAAATCTATCCCAGACCTTTAGCACCATAGTTACTGAGAGTTTTTACAAGGCTGGAGAATAAGATGGGCACTCTTTTTATATGAACCTGTCAGACACTGGGAATGTATATGTAATCTATTATGAGGAATGTATCTAACAACAGGGGTGCTACGTGTTTTTCAACATAAAATTACTAAATATCGTCTTCGTATTACTGGCTTATCATTCTCATAAACTGTCATATAGTGCACAGATGTATGTGTGCATGAGTTACTGCTACAAACTTTCTACTGATTCCCACCAGCTAGAAAGTGTTTAGTACTGCCACCAACTTGTAGTTGGGATCTGAAATCTTGCTTAGATCGTCAAGAAGCCTCTCTTGCACGTAGGCTCTTTAAAAAATTGGATTTGCAGAATTTAGCTTTTGACTTTTTTCCAAAGGGATGAAGGGGAAGCTGATCCTTATCACTTTGTACCAATCTCAGGGATCTAGAGGATGTTACTGAAAACAGCTGTTTGCTACATGTGTCCAATCTCACATTTTGTTTACTTTTTCCCTTAGGAATTGTTAGAATCAGCCTGAGACCAGTGACAGTCTATGCAAGACTACTCCATAAGAAACAGGAAAAAAATGCTAAAAAGAAGGAACATTAAGCCTGCATGTAGTAACACAAGGTGCTTGTAACTATATCGGGGCAGTGTCAGTATTTATGTAGACGAAAAATAAAAATTTGTGCTTCTTTTCTCAGAATTTTTGTCTTTCCCAAGCCATAATAGTAGTTGCTTCTGTTTGAAAGCTCTGACTTCGTCTACGTTTTTCTAGGGATACCAGTTCACCACTTTGGACTGAATAAAACCTAGGAGCTATTAAGTGGATTGAAGGTGATCACTGAAACCATGGTTTTCTGTAGCAGCTGGAGATGAGTTCGCTGAGATTGTATTGTGGTGAGGAAAAATAGAAATTGAAGTTCAGCAAGCTTGGATTTAAAAGCAGAGAAATACCTTAAAAGGTATTTTTCTAACATGGAAAACTGCAAGCTTGATTTATTATTACTTTGATGAGCTGCATAACATTGTGCTTCAGCTAAACGTAAAGCAGAGTGAAATACTATAGGGAACAGCTGGAATTCCTGTTTGTATTTTCAGGAAGACTTACAGTAAATAAATCTTATCCAAAGAGCAAATTCTGAAATTCCGTATCTTGCAATGTCTGATTTTTTTTTAGTACTGAATGTATGCAAATTACTAATGCAGAGTCTAGGAGTAAGTTATTTTTTGGTTCATCAACGGAGAAGGAGGTTTTGACAAGAGTAAGTAATTTTTAGCGATCCAAGATGTAATTATTGGATGCACTTGAAAGCTTAGGGTTTCTGTTAGGGATTATATTCCCTGAAGATACCATCTGTTCAAGAGTTTTGCTCATGTATCTTTGTTCTTAAGGTGGAAGACTGGCAGGGATGGCTTTTAAGACTTTCTTGAGAGCAACACCTAATGTCAGGTTTTAATGATGGCTGTCTAAAATAATTCCTGTTCTACAACTGTTGATTCTTAAGCTTCAGTGTGTTAATACCTGTTTCATAGCATGGTGGAACAAAGAAAAAGTGAGGTAAAGGGAAGAATTAAGTTGTTGTTTAGGGGCATTGATTACTAAAATAGTACTGCTAGTAAACATTAAGTGATGTTGAACATTAGGACTGCCTTTGGTTTTTTATGAGTGGCTAACTAGACTATGCACTTAAGTAGTCTTGAGGGGTTTTTTAAATTCTTTTTTTTTTTGCTTTCCTCTGTTTTAGATGAACACAATGTCTAACAGACTGTAATTATAAAGTAGAAAGGACAATAGATTCTCAGGTGGTCTAGGGGAGCAAGAGAACAAAGGTCTGTGTGCTAGGTTAGTGTTGCTCCAACCTTAGTTTCTGTTACTACCAGTGCTCTGTAGAAGAGGGCTCTCAATAATAAAGTCTGTTAAATCAGAACTCTTGAGAGGTGTGCACAGGGAATTATCTGGCTTGTTACAAATGCTTTAACCTTTTAGCACACTGCATTCAAGCTGACTAAGGCTAGCTTTAGTAAATGAAAACAGTCTGTCAGTGGGTTACCTGTGAGGGCATTCTTGAATGCATTTCTGTTACCTCTTTTGCTTAGCAAAGGGGTGTATTTGTAGTAAGTTTAATGGTAGTTATTTTATGAAGAATGTCAACATTCTGAACCTCACTGAGGAAATAACTGTGTAGTTCTAGCTATTTTTGAGATGTTAACATTACAGTGAACAAGGTGGTCATTTAAATTATGACCATCTGGAAGGGCAGTGATTTTCTTCACTATGAGGGCTGGCTAAGGTGGAGTTAATTTTCCCAATAGCAACTTGAGTGGTGGAGGCATATCAGTGGACTGGGGCTGGGCAAGAATTTGGGACACGACTGACTGGCCATAGGGTTATTCTAAACCATATGATGTGCACTCTGCAATGAAAGCTAAGAGGGGTAGGGTGGGGGGGGGGGGTGGCATTTGTTACTATGTTTGTCTTGTGGAATAGCTGCTATGTGTACTGAAGTCCTGCTTCGCGGGAAGTGACTGGACATTGCCTGATGATGGGAAGAAAAAAAAAAGCCTTTTTTCTGTTGCTTCCACATGCAGCCTTTCCTTTTGCTTTATTAAACTGCCCACAAGGGTTTTTTTTCCATCTTATTTTCTCTCACCACCTGTCCTGATCAGGAGGGTAGTGGCAGCAGCCTGGTGAGCACCTGGCATCCAGCCAAGGTTAACCCACCACAACTGCTATCAAGGAGACAAATACAAGAAACCAATTAAATCAAGGAGCATCTGCCACACTGCTCTGCATTTGTATGTCTGGTTTGACAGCTTCTGTGGTCTGGTGTTGCTTTCTGGTGAGTTTTAGGTAAGAAAGGAAACTAGTATGGATATGTACTGAAAGTATAAAATGCTGACAACATTCTGCTACTGGTAAAACTACTTAATCTGGAGAAGCTGTATCCTCAAGTGGATTTTAATTGGTACTACATCTGTTTTTACCAGATGGTGCTGTCAAATGAATCAAGTGTTTCTGAAGGCTTTGCTCCTTTGTGTAGTGTAAATAAGACACAGGCAACCATGGAATGCTCTAAAAATTCAAGTTTTACTTAACTTTTAAATAACCTGGACACAAGTATTGACACAGCCATCTATCAGACTCAAAATAAAGCACACAGTTGCTTCATGAATACTTAGTGTACGTAGAACATATGCATCACATTGATATGTTTATGTATGTTGTTTACAAACATCTTTGTAGGGAGCTTTGAATTAAACAGGCTTACCCAAAAAAAAATGTGCTATCCAGTTTAATATTCATTTATATAAAGATGATTGATTTGGCAACTTACTTGGTAGTGATTTTTTTTTTCCATCCAACATCTTCAATATAATGAGCTCAATTAGAATATGAGTTGTAAAGTTATGGATATTGGGGTAAGAAGTGCAGTGTAGAAAACAGCAGGTTAAGGCTAGCTCCTAATGAAAGAAACCAGCTAACAAGCAAGGGAGCCAATATGGAATATACAAAAATGCTTTTGTGGTGTTTAGCAAGCCCTCTTTATTGTATAAAATGCTTTTCAAAGAGGTATATCTATGTTGTAGGTGATGCTAATTAATAAGTGAGAGAGTTCCACAACTTAACCTGTTCTTAGCACTTACAGAAGTCTCAGAGGAAGTAAATGCAGAGGCATAAAGTTAAAATTGTTGGACTGAGATCAATTCAGCAGACTAGAAGCAGAATTAGGATGAGAATGTCTCTAGTATTAGTCCTTTGTCCATGTGAGGACAGGTCTGTATGGCATCAAACTCCAGGGTAAACTTTGCCTGACACAGGTATATATCTGCCTTGTCTGACTTACCAGGAGGTACAAGTGTCTTGGACTGACATCCAAACTCCAGGCCTGAAAAACAGCTGCCTCTAGGCAGCAAAAGCCTTGAGGAAGCCAGGGAAGGGTAGCGACAGCAGAAAGGGTAAAGTATAGCTCAGGGTTGTAAGATGCTTGCTACTAACAGATGCTGTAGTGCTAGTTTAGGGCTGCAGAGCATAGCTGTGGTAAAGTAAGTGCTTTCAGTGACTCATCTCTTGTAGGCACCTCTCACACAAAAATAAAAGATCACAAGAACAGGTACCTTTCCTCAAATGACTGAGGAAAAGATGCTTGAAAGGAGGCTCACATATATGGAAGTTTCTTTTTCTGTACTACTAGCTAACAGTGATATCCAAGTTTTGCCTTGTTCTGGCACTGACATGTAACATGTAATACAGGCATTAAGCTTAGTCTTTTGCAGATATGAAACCATATTGTAGTACTTAGCATTTAACTTGCTAAAACCTGCTTCCTGCATAGTCTTGTTGAAGATAAGACCACTAACTCAAATCTAGGACTCTTTCTGTAAATTTCTTATTTAAATGCAAAAAAGTTGGCTTGATTACAGATAAACTGTCCTGTGACTTGAAACCTATCACTGAGACTAGTTAGGAGCCTATTTTCTCATGTAGTGGGATAGGTAAAATACCACACACTTGGCTGATGGTATCCAGCAATAGTACACAAAAGCCCACAGACCAATGACAGCATACAGGAAAACACAAGGTTGGACAGAAACCTTACAAGGTTGTAGTGTAGGTTACACTACAGATAATTCTCAAATAGTAACAACACATCTTACTAAAGTAAGTGCCTGTGCCTGAGTAAGGAATGCAGAACAATGGTTGTGATTCAGAGAGCAACAAACTACAAGCAAGTGCATAATGCTCCAGCTTGGAACACCTTGAGGAAATAAGGAGTGGCTTTCATTGCAGATACTGTAACTACTTCTTGTGTGGTTTGTCATATTTCAGTAGTCTTCCAAAAGATTGTGATGCTCTAGAGGAATCTGTGTTACCATAATCTTTGCCACAGTGATTTTTTTTTGTACCTTTTAATTTGTTTGATTTATGTTTTTAACTGGTGCTTGTGAGAATACTGCACAAGGTCCCAAAGAGATCCTAAAGGACCCTTCAAATCGGAGTAATTACAACGAAACCATTTAACAGACTTGCAAAAAAAAATGAGAAAATACTTTAAGGCGAGCCCAACAATGTCCTAGGATGAAATCCATAGTAAATTCAGAAAATGCTGAAGAATGTCCAAGAAAATTGATTTTTTTACCACAGAGGACTTCTAAGATGTTTCTTGCCTTTAGATTTGTTCACTGCAACTGTAGAAGTCCAAAATAATTTATCAAAGAAAAATATTTATGAAGTTAATTTGCCTTCCATGACCCAATGCTGCAGTTCCCAACCTGCAGACCAATCTATACTGTGACAGGAATATACAAACTGTATGGCTACCACCCTGGCTAGTAGCATCCAGCTGACCACCTCAGATCATGAAGCAATAAGGAATCAAAAAATTAAGTGGAAAAATAAAATGCATCATACAAAGTTTCACTTCTCAGCTTTGTCAGCTAAAAACGTGTATTAGTAATCCCATGTCTCTTGTGAACTGTAATTTAGAAGCCTTACGATAAGCACATTGCAGTTGCTTTTCTGTCAGGGCTGCAGTCCCCTGATATGGTATTCCTAGGGGTAGAAGACATAGGATTACTGCCAGTCGCTGAAGGCAGTAGGGCTTGAGTTTAAGGAGGACAGATGTAAAAAGGCATATGAGATACTACTGCCATTTCCACTGCTGTTTGACAAATTCAATATTAGTGTGCAGATTACACTTAAGTTACTTTTACAACACCAAGATTTTTGCTAAGCTTCTTAGTAAGTTAGCAACATCAAAAGGCTCATCCATGTGCTCACTGTGGATGAATGGGAGGCAAAGGAATGACTTCAGCTGTTTGTACAAAGTGATAGGACAAGAGAAGAGCCAGGCATCACCTTAGATACGTACTAGAAGATAAGTCACTCAATGTGCAGCATCATTAAAACTTACTATTCCTACCATGACAATAGAAAAAATTAGCAGTTATCATACCTGAAGTACTGCCTTTGTCATTTCATCATAGTAGAAATGGCTCAGAGAAAAGTATCAGAAGGTACTAGCACTGATTATTTCATATGAAAAGAAATTAAGGCAGATTTTGCTAATCTAGTTTTTTTTTTAAAAAAAGAAAGGCTATTTACTAGCTGTCTTAAATCCTACTCTACAAGTTTCATTTAACCAGTACTTAAACACCTTGCTAAGCAGTCTTAATATCATCGAGCAGTACATATTCTCCAGTTTTTTTCCAGTGTGGTTTACTATAAGGCGATAAATCTATTTCTATGGTATGGAATGTTCAATTAAATAGTCCCCCATAATAAAAGGGCATTCAAAATTGATAACACTTAAAACTGCCAAGGGAAAGTAAGTCTGTATCACCTCTGAAACTCTCTGCTACAGGGTGTTACTGAGTCTATTATTTCTGAGATAAAATGGGTTGAGTCAACATTTGTATTAACACGAGCATCTTGTCATTGTGCTAGGCTAAAATAAACCTTGTAAGAGTTATCAGTCCTTATGTCTCAGGACACAAGTTGATCCCCATATAAAATTGTGAAGATAATTCTCCCCATATCACACTGTATTGCACAATTGGCCAAAAATATGACTATTTTGCTTCTCTTGCAGCATCTGGTCCTGATCATGTCAGTTAACAAGTCATTTTTTTGAAAAGGGCTATTCAGTTACAGAGCAGACCATAAAGCCTGTTTTGTTGCAGCAATTTTTTTTTTGCTCATTTTTTGGAAATGTAACTGCTGATTATTCAGTTTTACTAAGACTTTTCTTTTTCGTTGTCGCATCAGGCAGCTTCTCCTTGATCCGTCACACCACTACAATGGTGTCGTTGGCAAAAGCATTGCTTGGTCTTCCCAGCAAGCAGGCTGCAATTGAGTGTCCTGAAGCAGTTGCAACCACATGAACTTCAGTTCTTTCCCTTCCATGTGCACGTGCGCGCGCACACACACACACACACACACACATTCTCGGTTTCCAAAGAATAAAATCCGTTCTTCAGTTACGGCAGTCAAGTCTCCATCTTCAGGCGTGACACCTGTACAGTTTTTATGATCTTAGTGGTGGATTTTCCATCAACATTGTTAGTGGATAGCTGAGGTGTTTCTTCTATTAGGCTGTCTTTAGATCCGTTCTGTCTCTGAAGGGAACAAATTAAAACATGTTGAAAATGTACAGCAAAATTTAAATACTGTATTTTGGTAACTGCTGCTTTGACAGCCTTAGGCTGAGGATATAACAATTTATATATACAGATATACACCAGGAATATTAAAATGTATACATTAATTTGATCAAACAGGACTTTTCCTCCCTCTTGCCTCCTTTCTCCCCTGCCAGCTGCTGCTCGTGTGTGCTATTTGGATTCATATTTCCTATTCACGACTAATTATTTGATATTTAGCAAAACACTGCAATCAAACGCTCACAAGTAACTACTGGCCACTACTGTGAGGGGGTCTGGGCCAGAGAGAAAAGACAAGTGCTTGTGGACAATGAACACTGTAACATTAAGTCCTTCCAGGGCATGAAATTAAGCCATATTGTTTGTATTGGATAAGAATGGAAATAAGGCAATGTAAATTTTGAACAGGATTCAGTCACATAATTTACCTCTTGCTACAAAGCATGTAAATGTGCTTAGCCTTAAGTATACCAACTTCACCTTCACTGCGGAAGCAAATCCTTACAGACACCAAGGACAGCTCACCTTTTCAATTTCCATCATATGCAGGAAAAAATATCCTTGAACTTAATTCCTATGAAAGAACAGGTAGTGTGTTAGCTAGCCTTAAAGTGAAAAATACCTGTTCATTGTTTTAAAATGGTTCAAGCTTAAGGTATTCTAACTGCTTTTAAGTTAAAATATGACATATTTTGCTGGTTGTAGTCTGTGTAGTTTCCACACTATATACAGTATCAGCATGTGGTTTTGGTATATCCACATGCCAGATTAACAGGCATGATGACTGGTATGGGAAGTTAGGTTGAAATGTGTCTGTAATTCTCCATTTCATGTTTTGATTTTTCTTTTGTGTGCTTGCACAACAGACCTGCAACTGCTTCTAGAATATCATCTGCTTCTCACATTTTGAGCTTAATAAATCTATCAAAGCTGAGAGATAGTAGTTCACCATAATTTATGATGAAAGCCAGTGATTACATTTTAAAAGACAAGTTCTATGCTTTTTAGATTTTAATAATGTAAAAAACTATTTAACATTTGTGGGGAAAAAAGGGGGAAAAACTCAATGTGTCAAGCCCAAGCAACAAAGCTCTAAGAAAAGCTTTAAGAAGAGGCAAATAAATGATAGTAGGCTGTGATTACAACTACCTCCTAAGCACACTTGCGTATTTTAAGAAATCGTGAAAGTTGATTCTCCTCCTGTGGAGAACAGGGTATCATCTTAAGGAAGCATCAAACTCAAACTGGGAAAGAGCACTCCAGTAGCAGAAGCAGATGTTTACAAGAGCTACATATATTTGGAAATGTAAACAAAGTAGTCAGACTGCAAAATGTAAAATTTCAAGTCACACTGATGCTGAAAAAAATCTCAGCCAGCTTTAATTTTTAAAAAAACCAAAGCTGTAATTTAAATAAAGCATTAGTCATCCTCCTCTTCAGTCCAGAACATAAAGGAAAATTGCAAAGGATGCACAATTACTAACCTGTTGAGTCAATTGGATGCTGGAACCTCTAGCATCTGAAGATCGTGTAACAGGCAGTGGAGGGACCAGATCAGTTTTCGCACTGGAATTACAATATTACTGAATGGATATTGCAATAATGAAGGAAACTATAACTATGCAGAGTAAAAATAATGAAACTGACCCAGAGAGCTACACAGATCTGAAAGGCTTATCACCTGACTTGAGACATCTGAAAGCTATCATGCTGATACTCAGTAGTCAGTGGGCACCTTCAGTGCATAGGTCATCCCATCCCTTCTCAAAGGGCCTGACTCTTCCTGGTCTACTGAGGCAGACCAGCTTCATGTGAGGTGAGTCCCACGTGAAATCATGGATGTACCACACCTCCTTCAGGGTGCCATCCAGCTAAAACTAGCCTCCTAAGTGGGTGATACCATCTGGGGATAGCTTTTGCTATTTAAAGCCTTAATAAAACTGAGAACAGGCTGTCACTTTTCCATTCGTAAGTACACCCATTCCAAATTGGTCTTCTAGGAAAGACTGACCCACACATTGCTGAAGAGTGTTGTACTGGAGTTCTCATGATACAAACTACAGAGTTAATACAGATTATGTCTTAACTCTGTTAAGTAGGAAGATATCTGTAAAGCAACTCATGAGTTCTCATCCCTTGTGCAACTTCACAACCTGCCACTGAAGAGCAAATTATATAGGTTTATTTTTGCTTTTTCAGTTTTCCCCACTTCTGAGTGGCTCAAGCAAACCTCTGTGGCCCAAAATAAATGAGAATGTTTTGTTTGAGTAACTTAGCTCTGAAGGCCTACTATTTCAGTGTTGCCTGAATCGTATACCAGCAAACAACCCTTTTTATGCCACGTCTAATCTAACCAGAATCTTTGAACAACTTCTAAGCCACACAAAACGAGTCCACTGCTAATAACCATATTCACATACTTCAGTTCAGACAGAACAGATCTTTCACCATCAGAGCACTGGGACCGCCGATACTGACGGTAGCTTCGAGGGGAATGTGAATGCCTAATGCGGATAGGGTCTCCTTGAGTCCTAAGAGAGACACAGAATTATGAATGCATTAATATATACAGCTTTAACACCAGCCTTTTCCGTTCAGTGGTGTTGTGAAAGCACATTGTAATGCAAACCAGGATTGCTTTTCTGCAACACGCAGCTGCTTGCACTGACACATGGCATCCCAAATGGACAGTTATCACTGATGTCCATTCTTAAGGAAATAGCTATGCCCTGGCAGCTGCCCATGACAAGCATGGAAAGAGGAGCTGAACAGGTCAAACAGTGCCTTGGATGATCAGAATAAAAATTTAAAAGGAAGCAGAAGTTTAGGAAATAAATGGATTTGCTTGTTTGCATTCAGTTCTGAGTCTGTAATGTAGAACATAAAACAGATTGATGGATAGCATAGGGATACATACAGAACATACAGACATACTGCAGGTTCAGGAGTGTGTGGGAGAGATAGGGAGAGATTAAGATGATTTTTTTCATATTTTTGAAAGATAAAATATTAAGTTTCAGAATTATTAAGCATCTTCACCAAACCTATCCCAGATGAGTATTTGGAGTAAATACAAGCTTAGAGATCATGTGTAAAACCACTCTTATTTCAGTATGACAGTGTTCACAGTAAAAGAAGACAAGTGGGCTTTTATATTCAAAAAGAAAAATCCTGCCATGAACTCACTCTATTTTAGTGTATGGGATTTCTTTCAATTGCTCCTCAGACAGGCCAGATGGATCCACGAGCTCCTTCCTAGAAAGGATTAGGCAAAGTAAAAAGTGTAACAGTACAAGGTATCGGTACAGATGCAAACTCTCATCTCTCACAAGTACCCTTACTAAGGAGTCCCGAAAGCTGCTTTACAAACAAGGTCATCCTGCAGGAGAGGGCAGACACAGCGCTCACCTCCAGCATAGTCCCAGACTCTGTGGTTGGTCAGCTGCATCGCGTAGGTGTGCTGGGTCTCCTCAAAGTGCTTGTAAGCGTGTCGGCTCACGTACTGGCCGCAGCCTATGTGCGGCCAAAACTGTTCTTTTTATTATTATATTAGGCTGAAAAGATTTACTGGATCAAGCTACTGTCAGCCTTGGAGCTATCTTGACATCAAAACAGGAAACCTATTAAGGAATGTGCCTAACTTCACCTTGATTGCTTCACCTGCATGTTGCATTCTGTTCCACCTTCCTCTCACCTCTCTGAAAATCTATTCTTGTTGCTTCACAATATGTGTGAAAATTGTGTGCACTGAACATCAAATACAGTCTATCTGCCTAACTGGTAGAAGCCCTAGAGGAACAAATCTATAAAATCTCTAAAATGCTGTATTCTTTAATAATTTATCTACAGACAATGGCCATCTGTATTCAGCGCATTGAGTGGTCTGCAGTATTTTCTACACATAGCAGGTCATTTACACCTGCACAATATACTGTGGCACATGACTAAATCAGAGCATAATGCCTCATATCCACAGTGTAGGGGATGTGAATAACTACATTAGAGGCAAACCAAGCAGTCACTTGAATTCTGCAAGGGCCATACTTACTGAATATGTTTCCACAGTTCTTCTTTAGCTTGTACATCCGGGCTTCTCCTATAAATACCAACAAAGACAACAAAGGCAGACCTGTAAAAGCCATCATCTGACATGCTGCTGTTCGAGTAACTTTTAACAGCACAGAACCCTGCACAGACATCACAGAAAAGGTAATCCACCAGTGACTTCAATTTTAAGGTTTGTTATCTCAAAAAATACATTCAAATTCATCACTTTATTTCAGCTGAAAAATCATTTCTTGAGTGACAGGCTCTCAATCACAATTCTTGTTCCACTAGCCTTCAGCAAGAGTAGGCATAAAATACAAACAAAGCTGAGCTTCCCATTGCAAGCCAAAGCAGTGCCCAGCTACTGACACCCCCTATCCAGCTGAGGACAATGTGTTTTGGAATAACACTTTTGCCAAAGGCCCTCAGAAATGTCCTGCAGCCCACAGAACCCTTTGTGGGCAGAGAGAGGGAGAGGCCATGCCAGGCTGACGCCCTGGTAATCTGTGGCCATTCCCAGTGAGCCCAGTAAAGAGGACCCGTTGCTCAGCTGTGATCACAGTAGAGCCTCTTGGTTTATTATAATTTCCAAAAGGGTTTTCTCTCACTTCATCTACCTTTGTGATGTCCAGGACAGAAAAATAACAACAAACAAACAAAACCAGCAACCATGCGTACTCACAGACACAAATATTTCAGCAAGTATTTCATTCACTGAGAAAGTACTTAGCCAAAATAGCAGTTTCCCCATTGCAGACAGAGATGTAGTAAAGAAAGCTGTAGTAGTATGTGTCTCACATTTTTCACTGAATTACAGAAGATACCATCTCCAAACTGATTTACCTCTCTTTTTATTTTTCTTATCCTATTTTATTGCAGGCTTAGTGCAAAACCACTGCAGTTGCTGAAGTTGAACGTAGAATTCACCAAAACCCATGTAGTATAATACATTAAATAAGTATTTTGTACAGTGGTAGGGACTAATTTGCACGGAAAGATCAGATAACTCTTTTCATTGGGTTTGTAAAAACTCCATGTCAACAACTAGACTGTTTCACACCATCTGAGATGTGAGGGATGCAACTTTTAGACAGATTCAACATGTATAAATGCTCCCACTGAAGTAACAGTTTTTCAAAGATTAAGTCTTACATCATTAGATCATACAGCTTGCTATTTTTTTCCCCTTAAACAAAAGGGCCTATCTTAACCAAAGATGCTTTTGGAGTGATATAATCCAAATTCAAATGAAGATGAAGGAGGACAGCAGAGTTCTGCGTTTTACCCTCTGTTAAATGGGCTCTCCCTTGCCCACTGACATTGCTGTATCAGAAGTAATTTCAAACTGCTCTCTAGAACCAACAGTTTCACTGTTTTCTTATTTCACAGTTACTGTGTTTGGCTCGTTTCCAGAATTCAGCCTAGGAATAACGTTTGGAGACGTCTAGAATGCAGTAAATATTTTACACTTGGTTTAAAGGCAGATTATTTTAGGGATGGTAATGCTTATGGCTTGGATGTATTTTTTTTTAGAATTTACAGGTGAAGAAGTACTGGAAGATATTAGTTTACTGTTTTATAAGTACCAGAGAGAGACAGAAGGATCATAAACAGCCTTACATTTGTGATTCCCTAGTGCGACTAATAAGAACTAATCCATAACTTCCTCAGCCTCCAAGGTGGCGATGGCTTTCCATACAGCATGACACAGCCACCCCAGACAATTCGCGTTCTTGACGGACCACTCCACTGTTCGTTCCCACTGCTCAGGTCCTCACAACAACAACAGCTATGGCCATAAGTAGCTTGCAGTCTGATTTTTCTCGACTTTGAGAACTTTTTGTGGTTTTGTGTGCTTGCATTTATTACAGTGCATTTAATTTTCTGACTTTCACTTCTCCTATTTCTCCTTCTCTCCTTCTTACATCTGTCCATGCGGTTCTTAACTCCCTGATGCGGTTGGCATTTAACAGCCTTTTTAAATCCTCAGTTTTGAACTGATTTCTCTTTCCATGCAACCCCTTTCTCACAAAACAGCAGCTGCAGACCCTGCATTCACCCTGGGGCTGGGAAGATAGGCATCCTCTTCTGAGACTGAATGATCAGGCAGCAGGGAATGCAAAAGCTCCCCCTAGAAAACGCCAGCTTCTCCAGGGAGGCTTTGTAATGCTTACAAGCCCTAATTTGCCCGAGGCAGCAAGGACTCAAGGTCGCTTCCAAACCCAGGATTACCACAAAGCAGGGTATTGTGCGCACCACTGACCCATCTGATTAACTTATGGCTTTCACTTATTCATGGAAATATAACAGTTCAGGATATGGCCTTAAGTTTTGTGTATCACCAAATGCGAAGTGAAGCATCACACGTAGTAAGAAATACTAATTTGTGCGCAGTGAAGAAAGAGTGGTTAAATAGGAAGTTAGCTTAATTTCTCTATTTTCTAAGAACTGGGCCTCCTAGTTTCTGCAGCCAACTCCGGGTGCTTAATTTTGTGATCTCTCCCTTTCTCCCTCCTTCCACCCCTGCAACTACACTGATAAAGAAGCCACTGCTGTAAAATACCAGTTTAGCAATATGGTACACCTCATGGAAAAAAAGAAAGAAGCAGGGCTAAACAGAATTATTCCTCAGATCAAACTGCTTTTATGAATACCCATTTTGATGTTATCTATCTTACATCTGTTTAAGAAGTGTTACCATACTGAGATAACCTCACAGCTTTTATTCAAGTTAAATCCCAGAAAAGAAAATCTGGAAATATGGTACACATAATATATTTTAATAAAAACATTTTCCTTCCATAAGGCCTCTTCCTGCTTCCACTGAAGTCAAAAGGAAGAAAAGCTTGCAGAAAGAAAGGTCTTGTTATGGTGAAACATAGTTATTGCATATAGTACATAGGAAATTCATGTTCATAGCCCACAACAGAGCAATTCTTCTACTATATCTTTAAAGTCAGGTCACAATTCCTCTTCCACTTTGTTTTCACCCTTTTTACTGTGAATTGTTTTAGAGCTCACAGTTTTTATATACAATGTATACTCAGGTTGTCCTATTGCAGTATCTAAATCAATAGCTTCTGGACAATTTGTACACTAATCAGGTTCTCCAAAGCACAAGAAACCTAATAGGAATTCCCAGTAAGAGATGAGTCTCCAGGGGATTTTTTTGTTTATTTTTACTTCATTTTCACAAGCTCAACTCTACATATTAATAAGATCTATATTATTTTTCGTGTCTACATCTGCCACCCTTATTAATATTTCAGTTTGAGTCACAAATGGTAAATTTAAATAGCCATGGAATTTTAATGGCCATTCTTCTTAATTAAAAAGCCCTTTGGCTACACAGATGTTTTACATGAACTCTTGAAAATAAACCCTGTAGAACTAGAATTGGGAGCTCTATTTGCTGATTCCTTTAGGAGAAAGAGAGGTCATATTCTTGTCAAATAATTTTATTCCTGAGACCAAGAAGACACCATCCCACCACCACCAATCATTAAAATTACTCATTATCAAAGAAATGAAATGCACTGTGCCAGACAGAGTAACAAATATTTCAGCCACTACTTCATGATTCCAAAGTGAACCTCTAGTTTAGCTAACTGAAGTAAGGAACTTAATGTGAAAACGTATCTATCTCTAAAATGAAGGTTTAATATCAATTGTTTAATGTTCAAATTGAAATAACCATATGACCATATTTAAAAACAAAAAACACCATGCCCTACACCCCAGGGAGTCACATGTTTCCCTTCCCTCTGACCTGCATCTACTCATGTAAGAAAACAGCTGAACCAAACTAAATTAAATAGACACACTTATAACCTACTGCAGGTTAACAGTTACATGTCTTTTACTAAACATTATTAAAACACTTTAGGGAATTTAAAAGAATTCCCATTTTCCTCTTTTTTAGTTCCTAATTGCATATATTAAGGATCTCTGCCATACTTGGGAGGTTTGGGCTTATTTAGTTTTTTGATTTTTTTTTAAACTGGTGAGTGAAGCAAAAAGAATATATTCACCACTAATACAATAGAGAAAAGAAATGAGTAGCCATCCAAAATCTTCAGGATTTCCTCATTTCTTCCTCTAGGAGTTTTTTGCTAATAGTAGTTTAAGTAAAATACAACTCAGAATGACATTGTGCAGAAAAATAAAAGCCATTTCATAGGTTAAATTAGCCACAAGAGGGAGCCCATGCTGTCCAAGCAATTAAATTTACTTGGCCTATGCAAGAAAAGCTGGCTATAAATTTAATCTAACCATTATTAACTAAGTACATTTCCTAGTTTACAGCACATTCTGTAGATTGTAAAAAATGTAAATCAAACTTAATCAGCTCTATTTTGTCGATTCTGTACAAGTGAGCTTTAATATTCCTGATTTTTAGTAATCATAGAATGGTTTAAGTTGGAAGGGACCCTAAAGATCATCCAGTCCAACCCCCCTCATTGTATGATTACACCTAATCACATCTGATTTTTGTGCAACTGAAAGTGTACAAGTCTGTACAAAACCAGTTAAAGTAGAAATTCCAACATTTGGAATTTTAATGGCAAATTCTATTTCTCATATAAGAATGAAAATTGTACACTATGAAACTGGAGACAGAAGCAAGTTCTAGCTGCACAGGCAACTAAAAACAGCACTCAAGTGAATTTAAATAGTGCTAACTTCAGTGCGGATTATGGTTTCAATTGGTATGAATGAAATAACCATTTAAGGCACTATACAGTTTCTCTTAGTAAGTCTTAATATGAAACATAAATTTAAGAATAGACATGAAGGGGAAGTACCTGTATAAGTGCGTTACAGAGGTCAGATGTTAGACCACCAGCATCAGCTTGTCCATGTCAGCCAGGCAGTGAGGGTGAGGACATATTTCCAAATGCTACTCTCTCTTGCCTTCTCTCCTGCCACTTTTAAACACCCCTGGCCCTGCCCTGCCTTGCCCTGCCCAACACTGCCCTGTCCTGCCCGGCCCGCCGGGCATGCTGGTGCTGGTGGCTTTGGATGGTGGATTGGATGGCGGATTCAGCTGGACTCAAAGACAATACAAAACAGCATGTCCATGCCCCAGAAACAAGTCAAAGAAAAGAAAAATTAAGAGAAACTGGCATTTTCATTAGTTCAAGAAAATTAATTTTTAGAGGCTGACAACTTCACTATGTCAAAACCAG
>NW_010202082.1:18818-22699 GCF_000695765.1 Mesitornis unicolor
CAGCTCCATCATGGAATGCCTGATCAGGATGCAATAAATCACACACTTCTGTTTGCCAATGGTAATTTGACACGGAGACATCGGCAGCTGGTCTCATCTGGAACAATACTGCAGACGTTATATGAATAAATAAGTGAGCATGCATTTCACAAAAAAAATCTTAACATTTACACAGACTTACTGCCCAGAAGAGAGGAATTGCTGTCCTCATTACAGAACTAATGTTAAATGAGTCCAAAACCATCCAGGACTCCTTCCAAGGTGATGAAGAGAGTTCCTGACCTGAGCTCTGTTAAAAAGCCCTTCCTGTGTTATTTTTGCCCTGAAATTCAAATCACTGTACAAAGGGAGTTTGACCACAAAGACAAATCCACTAATGTGAGAATGTGCCATGTCAAAGACTCCTGTTCCTCAGCAGCTGAGGGCTGCCAGTGCACTGGAGATACTCCTCCTGCTTTTTAACATGCAACAGCGGCTTTAATTTCCGTATCAGAGAGGGCAAGAGTTACATACGATCGAGATCTGTGCCTGGATCGCCGATAGTTTGGATCTGCCTGGTTTTTCTCCTTTTGTTGCCGTAGCACAGCTTCCCATTGAGGAGCTGAGTCCACCATGCCATGTTCTTGTCGCAATCTGCAAAAGAAGTACTGAGAGTTTAGTTTGAGGTCTCTGATGCAGGATGCTCTCAGAAGCAATAGGCTATTTTTTCCCCCAAAAAATCCAGGTCCTGCAATACAATACTTGAACTTTTCATCTTGCTAAATTTTATTTAGTGTTCCCAAACAACATTAAAATGTAAGAACCTGTGTCAAAAAAACCTCATTGATTTGTTATTTTGAAACAGTGTAAACCAAAAATAAAATTATTCAGGCCTTTCTGAACAGGACCACAACCTGAATTCAACTTGCCAGCCCAAGCCAAACATCTAGTATTTTTTTCCTGCTTGCACTTCATCTATGGCAAGTGTAAGCCCCACATTATAATACAAAGCTCTACTACTACAACTTTTCCAAATACTTTTTTGCAGCATGCACCTTCCTATGATCCAGGGAAAATCCCCCAGGGATGCCTTTGGTGTGTTCCAACTCAGAGAAAGCAGTGCCTTCACCCTGACCTGCAACAATGTCCAGGCGGATCTCCTTGGCTGCCCCAGACACATTTAATTCCACCATTGTCACCCCTTCTGCACCATCCACTGTGTCTTCAGCTCCTGTCTCTGCTTGTGTACTTATGTGTAGTACAGCGTGTAGTACAGAATAAACCAAATGTCAAAATCCCATAAATTCAGCACATTTGTTAGCAGGCTGCAGTAACTCTACAATGACACTACCAGCCAGGCCAACTGGTGTGCTAGTGTCTGGCCATTCAAAGTTTCAGAAATTATTCTCAGTTTTGGAGTTGCAGAAATGAGTGGTGTGATTAAATGCTAAGGTGGAACAAATGGATGTGCTTGGTTGCAGCAGTGAATTTAAAATTCAGCTGGGATATATAAAAAACCCTGGAAAATACCACTCTAAGAGAATAGTTTGACTGGCATACTGAGGAATCCAGAGGACCTTAACAAAAAACGGGAAGACTGACAGGTAAAACAAACAAACAAACAAACAAACAGAGATAAAGGGATTACTCTTGAGAGGCAACAGCCTAGGAAATGCAAAGCATGCTGTTGTTGCTCTTCACAAATGTATGCTTCTTGTTGAGTTCTGAATTGGATCAGGTTAAACTGGCTATGCAGGCTGCTGCGTTTCCTTTAATCAGATCTTCTCTCACATGCGTAATGAATTTTGAGCAGGATCCCCAGCTACTGTAAATGGCCACAACTCTACCAAATGGCACTGACCACCTGGAGAAGATGGCAACATCAGGTTTTGATTTCTAAGCAAGTCTGTTTAAACCTGTAATCTGGTGTCAGGGATTAACATAAACTTCTATCTAAGGATTTAAGAGAACTCACACAGCTACAAGTAATGAATTGTGATTTTTATCCCAAATAATCCAATTTGTGCAGACAGCAATCATTCCACATGGTATAAACACTATCAACTGCCTTGGACATATGGCAGTCACTTGCACAAAACAACATGCAGCTGCCAGACCAGCGCCACTGCCATGGATGGTGGGTCTGCCTGCTTTCCAGTACCTTGTTCCACCTCTCCCAAACAACAGCTCCTAACAGGTCAAGTAGACAGCTGTGCTCTGAAGATGGCATTCAGATGCTTGTCATAAAATAGCCAAGAGCTACTCATTCTTCTCAGGAAACACACACAGCGCAGCAGAGCATGAGGTTTGCACTCTGGCACAGAGCACAGGAGATCCTGCACCTCCACGTTTGAAACCACACTTCCACAATGACCATGAATGGCCTCTCATTATGTGTAATGATGTAAACACATCATTTCTGCTCCAGTCCATTCTACTAATGGAAGCCTTTGGGCCTAAGAGGGAATAAAGCTGCAGTAACAACAGAAAAGTGCTCTTCTACACAAATAAGTCTCCCTGTTTTAAAGCTAAAGAAAGGCAAAATAAAAGAAGTAAAGATTTCAAGACTTTGGAGAACATAAATAGCTGCCAGTAATACATGGTTTCCAAATAAAATCCAAGCTTTGTTCTGGATCACTTAAAGAATGTTTTTTAAAAACAAAATACAGCAATAAAAAAAGAAAGAAAAAATCCAAACTAAGCACTATCATTCATCATTACTAGATGGAGGTAAGAAGCAATAAAAAGTGTTCACTATGTACTATGTACTGTGCTCACATTTAACTATGTAAAGGATGATCAGTGTAACATGATTTCTAGATAAAATACATTATTTAGATGCAATAATCAAATCATAATACTTTTGGGGCAAAATCTTCAGCTCTTTGAGAACAGAGATGACAACAATGACAACAAAACCAAAAAAGTGTAAAGGAATTTAACTCAAACCCTAACTTTCTATTTAAAGATACTTTTGACAAACAAGTGTTGTCCTTGTACTCCAAGTCCATTATAACTTTTCTTTCATTCATTTCTCTTTTTGCCTTAACAAGGAAACAAGTTAATTTATGTCTTACAGAAAAAAAAATCCTTGTTACTGTCATGTGAAATAAATCCAATGGAGATTAATAGCTATCACAGTGACAAACTGGGCATTGTTTTCAGGAAGACTTGATGGTAAAATAGAAAGTCATTAGATTATCATCGTTCATCTGTTAACTCAGAGATGTTTTTCCCCATTTCAGGTTATACGATAGCAAACTACATATAAATTCTCTCAAAAAAAGCAACTCTGAAGACTTGCTTCCTGAAATCTCATCCAAAATATATGAGCAAAGACATGTGAAAGCCGAAGGCAGCCTTGACTGCAGTGACATAAGACAGTGGAATTCAGAAAACTGAGAAGACAGAGGGGAGCGAAAAATAAGATCACAACCATGGACTTCAAAAGAGAACTTTGGCTTCTTCAATTGAAAGAGTCCAGTGGGATATGGCAGGGACCAGGACCGGATGACCTCCAGAGGTCCCTGCCAGCATCAACCATTCAGTCATACTGCAATTCTAATCTGATGGATCTTCTAAGTCAAGTAGCAGCCTATGCTCTAGTTCACTTTGTCTACTAGTTCAATATATTTTTATCCACACAATAATTTTTGACCACAGCATTAGAAACAGCAAATGCATTTCTTCTATGACTGAAATACGCTCATCATGGGTTCTTCCTCAATTTCTATGAACAAGTGCTTAGGACAAAATGTTCACACAATGGAGTGAAACCTCAAAGACTGATTGAGATCAAGTAAAGAGTTTCTCCCTAACTTCCTTCCAGTGTTTGACTGATTGAGATCAAGTAAAGAGTTTCTTTTGTATTTAACTGTATGAGCTTCAACAAGGCCAAGTGC
>NW_010202083.1:0-1902 GCF_000695765.1 Mesitornis unicolor
ATTTACTTCTTGTTTTGTTAAATTCATGTTTATCTTACTGTACAGTGCCATGAGCTTCAGCGCTTTCCTTCATAATATTTCCATCCAGGATTGCTTGTTTTGTCATCAGTTCCACCTTCTCAGTTTCATGCTTTTCTACACCAACTGTAAAAGAAAATGCAGATATTCTAGGTGAGCAAGAGAGTAAGATCAGGACACAAGACCTAGAGGTGTTTTTCCTCCTGCTAATCCTTGTGCAGTCATTTGTCAGTGCTTAGGAACCTCCTTTAGGGCTGTGATTCCCTAAGGGGAAGGTGTCTAAAAACTCACCTGAAGGCAGCGTAAAGGCAATCTTGCTAGTGGTGGGCTTTTTGTCATCCTTTTGGTCAGGTATAGAGCAACGAAACCTGCAAAAAGAAATATTATTACAGTCATCTAATAATACTGCATTGCTTTAACCCAAAACTTGTCTTACAAACAGCTATGGCAAATTCTGTTCTGTTTCACTGTGATAACTATCTGTTAGGATTTCTCATTCTGAGGGTAGAACTGAAGAAATTTACTGAAAATATCTGTACAGTTTCATTATTTTCAGAGTTTTTTATCGTGTGCCAGGAAGAGTTATTTGATTTTATTAATACCGAAGTGTGTGTATTTTTACAGAGGTAGAAGAATTAAATTTGAAACTGGCTCCCCAGTCTGGATTCCTACACAAATGGGCGAGGTTCCTGGGCTTAAACCCTCTATTTTCTGTAGAAAGGACTGAGGGAGGCAATGATCACTGAAAAATTGCAGAATTGCATAATTGGTTTTATTCATATATCAGTGCTGAGTGCAAGAAGTGATATTTTGCCTTCTCTTTGTCCTCCCTGTTGTTCACGTTTGTATGGCTGCTTCTCTTGTGTGTCTACATGTCAAAATCCTGGTGTTTGCATAGCAGGGAAAGAAAAAAAAAAACAACCAAGGCAAAATGTCACTGCAGGGCATGATCCGAAAGAGCATCCCAGTATGCAGACCCTCCCAGGTGTGTGCCTGGATGCACTGTGAGCGATGCTCAGTACTGTGAACTCCACAGGCAAATGTCCAGCTGTCCTGTGGTGAGATGTGAACTGCCCAGAACATCACGTGTGTGGACTCGCTTCAAACAGAGCCCACGCCAGGCAGCTGATGGGACACACGGCCTACATCAACACACAGTGCCTCCAGTGAGAATGCAGAAGTGTCCCTTTACGTGCAGTGCATCTTGGAGGTACTCTGAGCTCCAGAAAGTGTGGAATCAAGTTACGATAACACCATTTCTAAGGATTTTATACTGCAATTTTTTAATGATTGATTCATATATTTACAATTATGATGATTATTTAAACAAGAAGTTCTGAAATGGAAGAGTAATGTGACTACTTCTCTAAACAACAAGTACCTGGCCTTTACCTGCAGTGCATCTTGGAGGTACTCTGAGCTCCAGAAAGTGTGGAATCAAGTTACGATAACACCATTTCTAAGGATTTTATACTGCAATTTTTTAATGATTGATTCATATATTTACAATTATGATGATTATTTAAACAAGAAGTTCTGAAATGGAAGAGTAATGTGACTACTTCTCTAAACAACAAGTACCTGTTCTCTTCTTGCTCAAGCAGACTGCGATATGTTGCTATCTCCTCCTCCAGTTTCATCCTTGTGTTCAGGAGAATTTCATGCTCTTGAAGCTGTTTCTCAATACTTCTTCTCACTTCCAGTAGCTCTTTCTCTAAGCATTCAATCTCAGCTTCTAGATTTTGTAGCTGCATGTGGTACTGCTGCTCTGTGGCACGCAACGAACGCTCCAAACCCTTTTCCTGTGAAATTTAACTCATATTTTAAGATCTGGAAAGTGTGTGTACATTATATGTATATTACTATAATATTTTAATTTCTTTT
>NW_010202084.1:0-3805 GCF_000695765.1 Mesitornis unicolor
CCTTTCCCATCCATCACTGTCCGGACTGGTGGAAGGAAGGATGGAGGTTACTGGTCCCTGCTTTCTCCAGCACAGCCCAGGCCCTCAGTGCTGCACCAGATTGCCTCTAAGCAAGTGCTACCCAAAAGGGAAGGGAAACAGCATCCAGGGCAGTTAGCCCCTGAGATGTTCCCAAAAAGCACAACAATTATTGCTCATTATCATAGAATCTCAGAAGTTGGAAGGGACCCCTAAGTATCTTCAAGTCCAACCCCCTGCTCCTCACAGGATTACCTAAAACTAAACTGTATGACTAAGAGCACTATCCAGATGCTCCTTGAACTCTGACAGCCTTGGTGCCACAACTTCCCTGGGGAGATTGTTATGGATACTAAGGCAAAACTGCCTTAAATATTGCTGTCAGAAGGAAAAATGTGTGCAGACTTAGGAGATATTGAGCTCGTGTGTTTAAATTTGTGTGTTCTAGACTGCAGAAGAGAGGGGTAGGAGCATGATCAGCAGGGGGAAATGCTGGCTTTCAGGAACAGTGATAGCCATTTCCTCTCTCAGCAATCCCTAGTTGTTATCCCCTTTTTCCAGATTTACGTTGGGGTTTCAGTCTCCTAGACAAAGCCGCTGGGATCTTTTGACACAGCAAGCCACTCCTCTGCCTCTTCAACTGACAAACCCATGATCCATCTCCTGCCTCCCCACGTCTGCAGCAATACCATCCCTGTGCATTTCAAGACTCCCTACATGCATCTCTTCTCCCACATAAGTTTTTGGGGATGATTTGTTTGGCGTTTTTTCGGGGGGAAGGGTGGGGAAGTGTTTAATCATCTTTTGAACTCACAGTTTTCCTTTCATCACAATCTATACTTGTAGGCAAATGGTAAAGTTTGTTCAGCTTTTAAAAATGAGTAGATAAGAGCAGGCAATTGTACATGCAGTAATTATAGTTCCCTTTACCATTCTTGAGCTCTTCTTTGTAATGCATTTAAGTCAAGATATTCACACACTGACACACTACCAGTGCTGTGGATTTTTAAGTGACAAGAGCAGATGGAAGAAAAAAAACTTTCCATCTAGACTTAATTTTTAAGAAAACCAGTTGATAATAAAGCAGGCCAACACCATCTTACTGAGAATGAGTCTGAAGGCCAGCTGTGCATTATCGCTCCACATGGGATGGTCCAGTTCCTGAGAATGGCAGTGACATGACCACTGGAAGGATCAACGCCGCCTTTTGTACACTTTAAGGGGGATGACAGAGTTAGTAATAACTAATGAGTTTCTTCATCAATTACCAGAGGGAAGGCCCTAGCTTCCAGGAAACTACCATTACGCATTACTAGCTCCAACACGAAAACCCCAAATACTGAACTCCTCCCTCCTAAAAAATGAAAGAGGGGAATAGGAAACAGTATTGAATTAATTTTTTCTTTAAATACTACCCAGTAATAGCCTAAATTAGCAGAATGAAGTAACAAAGGGCATGAATTCAGTAATTTTTAGGGTACCATAGTACATAGGCATAACGTATGAAAGACTTGCAGCATAAAGTGGCATAGGAGTTGCTGGGGTTTAATTATTTTGTGGGGTTTTTTGTATTCGTTTTTTATTGTTGTGGGAGTGTTTCTGTTTGTGGGGTTTTTGGTGGGATTTTTGTTTTGTGGGGTTTTGTTTGTTTGTTTTTAAAGCTTCAGTAGCTCCCTTTAGTCTTATGGGGGGGAATATCCCACCTTTCTGAAAGTCAGTCTACATCAAAGCAAATGAATGCACAGACCTAGGAGTCACAGACAGCTTAAAACACTAATTCAGCATTTCATTTGTTGTTCGTATTTTTAGAATTTATTTTGCCTTTTAAAAAATGTCACATATCAGTTTAACAGATGAAAGAACATTTGTTAAAAGCTGAAACCTTACCCTTGGTTAAGCCACAGACAAAGGAATAATCTTTACCTGAAGAGCATTATGTATGTCAAGGTGAACTCAGAAGTGTCAGACAGCAAGTGGACTTGCTTTATAAAGCAAGATATATTCCTTCTAACCAAAATGTTCCACGTTGTCAAACTGATTTACGAGCAACACAAAAGTACTGCTCATCCACAATTTCAACGCAAGTGCTTACAAGCAAGAGTCAGAAAACATTCTGTGTCAGCACACCACAGAAAACAGCATGGCTAAAATAAAAAGCTGGACAAATAGCAAGATATATACATCCATAGGCAGTTCATACACACTCAAACGGCAACTTACCACAACTTGGAAATGCCATCTTTTGCTTACAGCATTGCCAATGAAGTCAAAAAGCAAGCATGCAGCGTCCATATTCTGTCTTCTTAATGTCAGCTTACAAATACTGCAAAGTAAATGTGATCTTATACGTCTTCCAAGGCAATCTGTTGTCTTTCTGAAAGGCTAGAATACTTGTATGGATCTCGAGATGAATTTGTGGCAGACAAACAATCCATCTGGTTTCTAAAACTGAACATTGTTCTTTACGTCACTGTGAACTGAAGTAGTACTGTGAACTACTTAGTTCATATTCATAGCAAAATAAAGCTTTTTAATTTGAACTAGACCCACATGTAATCGAGTATAGACAAGTAGGCCACATTTGCAGTGTTACTGGCATCATGACACAACATTCTGTGTAGGACTTTGGGCATCAGAGTTAGAACATCATGTCATCTAGTCCATCCTCCATAAACTTCTTGTAAATTGCCATAAACTTTGCCACAAATGCTTCCAGATGATAAATGGCTTTGCTGCCGAGTTGCAGGCGGTGTTCATAGAAGGCCGCCATCTGTGTAACTTCTCCTTTCAGTTGTCCATCGCAGTTATTTAGAAGTTCTGTCAGGAGGCCCTAAAATGGGGAAAAAAAACAACAGGACAGCATTTGAAAACTTACATAATTTTTGTTAAGAAGATAGTCTCATTTCTCTGAAAATAGCCAAGCTATGACCAGTAGTTCACTCATGAATCCAACAGAAAAGGTATTTGAGTCACTGCACCACCTGTTTGACAGAACTAGCTTCATGGTACCATGTCTCTTCAGAACTTTCAAGATAAATTCCTCATGTCAAAATAGAAGTCACCTATTGTGTTCTTACATGGAAAAATGATATACTGGAACTACTTATGCCTTAATAAAGAAAATAAATTAACCTCATCTCCAACTACTACAATACTACTATAATTTTTACCAAGATAGTAAGTGTATTAAAATCACTTACTTCTTATCTCAACAGCATTAAGCACAAAGACAAACAACATTAATAAATAACAAGGGCTTATTCAAAATGTATCTGTTTGTATTTACATACATACGTGCAGGCACACACAAGATGCTTTACAACAATACTACAGTCATTACAAAAAACAAACCATTTTAGATCTGAACAATAAAATTATTGCAAATCCATCTCTATTAAAACAGTCAGAATTAAGAGAGAAGTATCTCTAGACCATTGCAAGTCTATGAACAGGGAGTGGGTAGAGAGCATCCACCATTGGCTGGACGGCAACAGTCCTCAAACAAGGCAATGAAGGATCCACTAACCTACCATAAGAAAGGAAGGTTAAAAAAACAACTACCAAAACTGTCAGAAAGGAGAAATCTGTTACTGTGAAAAGACATTTATTATCTTGTAACTATGTCTGATGGCAAAATCCACCTAGGGTAAGTCACAAACATTAGCTTTAATCTTTGTTCTGCTCTAGTTGTCTTCAACATCCTTTCATCCTGCCCAAGATAAAAACATGCACATCCCATTTGCTTTTATTTTCCCAAGATGACTTCTGTCTTTGAAGAGACCTGCTG
>NW_010202084.1:3836-4898 GCF_000695765.1 Mesitornis unicolor
GCAAACCTCTCCACTAGGACAGCAAACACTGAATTCATAACAAAACTTTTTATATAAGAAAACAAGCCATATAAAAATTAGCCCATAAAATATGTCTATGCCTCAATACAGAAAGCATACAAAGCACATTGTCCTTTGTTTTTACTCAGCTATGATGCTGCTGTTCTGTGATCACAAAACAAGTTTTAGTAAACCATTCAAGAGAGGTATGAACAAGGAAGCCTGCAACAAAAATAAACTAGACATTAACATTTTCCAAATTGTAGATTTCAGAAGTAGGAATATTCTGTTTGCCACAGCTCAAAACCATGATGCCTAAATATACTTAGGCATGAACCTAACTAAACAGTCTGGTATATCAACTGAGGATCACGAGAAATGAATGCTAGGGATCAGTGTTTGCAGAAACATGGTCTTTAATTACTGCTTCAGAGCGATAACCTGGACTATTTTGATTACTCTAGCAGAAACAAACACAAGAGAAAGTATCTTCTGATCATTCATATCTATTTGCAAAAGACATCGCTTTTCATGAATATTTGGATAATTTGTGATGTTTTGGTGTGGGGTTTCTTTTTTAAACTCAAATTAAGGCTGTCATGGCACTAATATTTATAACACATTAAGAGCTAGATAGCTGAATTACCTTCATTATAACCTCAGGAGGAATGCAGTGTGTCAGGAGTTCATAAAGTCGTCCACGGACCTCTAAAAGCCTGTTGGAAAGACACCACAAAATATCAGATGTATGTCCCCAAAGCATACCTAATGTATTTTCACTATTTGTGAAGTGTGCTGCAGGGGGGCGGGGGGAGGAGAGTCAACCCAAGCAAAGTTTTTTTCTGTTTTTGATTTTTTGTGTTATTTTAAACCCAAAAGCATTGCACAGGTCAGTTTTTAATTCATAAGTTACATATCACCTTTAATTCAAAACAGTAAGATAAATTACATATGCTCTAGTTACAATAATCTCAGTTAATCTAGAAGCTACAAGGCTATTAGACTTCGTCTTAGGCTTATCTCCTTTGAATTTGAGAGTGGCCTCACAGTCACAGGCCCTGG
>NW_010202085.1:0-1162 GCF_000695765.1 Mesitornis unicolor
TTTCCAACCGCGCGATTCTGTGATTCTGTGAAAACTTTCGACACTCTAAATGAAGCTCTGAACTCTAAAAAGAGGTGCTTGGTCCTAAAATTGAAGGTTTAGAATGTAAAAATGAGACATACTACCTTAAAAGAGAGACTAAAAGCCTACAAATCAGTCATTGGACCCTCAAAAAGTGGCTGTGGACCCTAGGAGTCAGGGGCTGGACTCTAAACAACATTTTTAACCCTAGAACTAAAGCTTGGGACTCTAAATAGGAAGAACTGGACATTGAAAATCAGCCTTTGGGCCTTAAGGATGATGTTTTGGGGCCTTACAAATGAATCTTTAAACCTTAACAGATGGGGTTTGGAATAAATGAGGATTTCCGCCCTAAAACTGAGGCTTTAGGACCTAAAAAGGAGGCTTTCAACCCTAAATTCAAAGCTTTGGACCCTAGAAATGAGGCAGGGAGACAAAGCGTCACCGCCCCCCTCCCCTGGCAGTGGTGGACGCTCACAGTCACTGACAGCGGCCATGTCCTCCCCCCCTCACCATCCTTTAGACTGCTGTGTGGAGGGGATGCGGGTGAGGCAATAGCAGGGGGCCCCAGGCAACAATCAACCCCCACCCATCCCTGCCCACCTCAACCCCATCCCGCCGGCCTCAATGCGGTGTCCCCTTTATCCTCGATCACGTGCTTGGCGCAGATGGCAGCGAGAGGCCCTGCGGCCCATGGCTGCTCCCCAGTGGCACGGTCTGTGAGCTGGCGGCTCCCATGGGGACGGAGGGGGCAGAACATGGAGGCAGGGGGAGGGGAGAGAGGGGGAAGCAGAGTCCAGGCCTGGGCCAGGGGTTGCTCTGCCCCGGGGCAGGCCCCACCCGAGCCATGGCAAAGCTGGGCCTGGCCGCCAGCAGAGTTCGCCGCCTTCTCCCCTCAGTCTTGGCTGCCATAGGTCAGCAGGGCTGTCAGTCTGCTCCCCTGAGGTGACGCTGCCTCTGATTGGTCCCCTCCTCCCGGTTTGCCTGCCTGAGAGGTAACCCCTCGCCCTCTCCCAGTGCCCGCCCTTCCCTGAGGCGATCTTTCCTCTGATTGGCTGGCAACCTCCAACTTGGCCTGTGGAGCCTGAGCGGAGGCCCTGGGGCCTGCAATGCAGCTCTGAAAGCCACAAATCAGACTTTG
>NW_010202086.1:0-1884 GCF_000695765.1 Mesitornis unicolor
CGGGCAGTCGGTGCGTTGGAGGCCTCCATGTCGCCGAACTTGGGCGTCCATTATCTTGGACGTTAGCTTTGTCCGTATTAAATCTGCGTTACCAACGTTGGATGTCTGCTTTACATGTAGAGGCTTTAACGTCCGGAGTGTTACTTTTTCTGTAGAGAGCTAGGGGAGACCTCGGCAATCTCCACGAGTATCTCTTCATCTAAATAAAATACTGTTGTCATTTTCATGCAGCTCCCCAATGCTGATTTTTTTTTTTTGCTAAATGATAAGGCGGGGATTTGTTGCTTTTGAGGTGGAAATAGATGAGGTGCGTGGGTTTTGTTGGCTATGTGCACCAGCCACAGAACACAAGGGGATGCAGTGCCCTCTGCCCTCTTAGTTTCACGGTTTCATTTTCCATCTCCAGTAGTTAGTAAAGTGAAATTGTATATCTTCATTCCTTTTGCACTGAGGATCCAAACTGATGTGTGTAACTGGTATGATCTGTCTACAAGGGGCTGGTCAACAGTAGGTGAAGGTAGTTTTCATAGGTTTGTGATCAGTGAGGATATAGTGTGTATACATTAATATCAAGCCATATCCCTGTCAAAGTCAATGTGGCATCTTCCATGAATGCAGTAGATATTTACAGATACATGTTGTGAGATCTTATCTGTAAAAAAAAAAATTGTGTGGGAACATCTTGCTTACCTTAACCAACCTGTCAGTAGTTGCCTAACAACTGTGTAGTACCACTGTCTCTACGAACAATCATCTAACAATCATCTAATGTGTAAACATGGGCAATGCCAAGTACCTGGGGTTTTGTCATGGCAAAAATATGCTGCTGCTTGTATTAACTGGTTATTCAGATACTAGTTTTGTTGAATGGAAGAGCTGCAAAAGGCATAATGGTAGTTCTGACACTTGATAACATCACATAATTGACTTCTTTAAAATGTCGTTGAAAGTAATTTAGTTGTTTGGTTCAATGCCACTTTTTTTTTCCAGTGAAGTGTATTTTTAGTTAGTAATTTTTAGCTGTAATTCCTAAGATCTTAGGAAAGTCACAGATCTAAAACCCACAGCTGGATCTACAAATTGACAGAGGCTGTTGATTGTTATGGCCATGCCTTGGCTACCACAAATGCTATAGCAAGTGTGTCTCTTGTGTTTCAGTTCTGTTTCTTTTTCTCTCTGAATGACTTAGAACACAGCCATTTTAGAAAGTGATATTTTTCTCACTCTAGAAGTGTATTTTATAGAGCATGGTATTTTCTAAGTATGTTTTGGGACAGTCTTGATGCACAGTTGTGTACTTTTTTTCAAGCTTGCATTCAAATGAGACTATTAAATGAGATAGTAATTCAAATGAGACTTTATTTCATGTTAACATTTCTGGTAGAGTGCAAAGCTTTCTTGTTTCTAGGAAGTGACTTTCTGCCTCATTCTGTGGTCTTGTTATTCAGTGGACATCACATCCAAAGTCATATTGCAGAGGACTGTAGTGAACAAATACTGAGTTTATGGTACGATTAATTGAATTGGGCAGAAAATAAAGGGTTAGGGGAAAAATGCTGTTCTGGCATCCCATAGTAAGTGTATTTTTTGGAAAGGCAAGAACAATTTTGGTCATGCAGGAAAGACTCAATCATGTTTTGGCAAATCTGAAGCTTTTCACACCCACAGCTACTGTTTGCTGTCAAATGCTTTGTGTGTCAGATATTTAGAAAAAATTGCTATAAATTTGGGTAAGAGGGAAGAAAAACACAAGATTAGTGGTTGTTTATTTTCCAGTGTTAGTGTTGGAAAATTTTTAGGCATTGCGTGTATAAATACTGAGTGTATATGGATATAAATAACTTATTCTTTTCTTTTCAACTGGTCTGTTGTAAACCTGCTCAT
>NW_010202087.1:0-825 GCF_000695765.1 Mesitornis unicolor
CCATGTCTTTCCATTCATGCTTTCCAGTCATTTTCTTCAAGAATCAATTTCACTCTGTAAATCACTTCATGAAAAATTATTAATCAGGAAAGTACTATTGAGAACGCTTCTTAGAAGTCAGAATTGTAATTCTAACCCAGAGAAATTTGTTGGTTTACTGGGATAGAAGGGGAGCAGCAGCCTCCATGGCTGGGTAAGAGCCAAGCCCCAAGCCCACCTTGGCTGCGGTGATCTGTTGTGCTATGGTGCCTGAGGCACACTGCCTTGTACAGCCACCGAGAAAGATATCTGATGGAGCTGGCCTCACATTTAGCTACACCTGAGCCCATTTCAAGGCATGTCTTAAAGATGAGTAAAGCTGTCTCTGGAGTACTCCTTCCAACTTCATCACTGAGCCTAAAACATACAGCACAACAGGTCCTATACTTGTGTTGTCAATTTCTCTCTCCGCATCCTAACTATGACAATCTAGGCCTGTATTTATACGAAGATATTCAATCTTGTATCTTTTTATGTATGTATAAGGTCTGATAATATAAGCAAGTTATCATTAAAAAGGTAGGGTTTAAATATGCTATATATATACATGATCGTAACTCCTCATGCATGATCTTTTTCTAAAAAGGTGAAGCTCTGTCATACTTAAGAAAGAAATATAAGTTATATATATGATATATGATATCGTATATGATGTATAAGAAATATAAGTTATATACATGATATATGATATGATATATATATATATGATGGCTGTAAAAGAATAAGAACACAGACTTGGGTAGATGGCCATCTACATAATTCTTTACATTGTACTACCTTGGTTGT
>NW_010202087.1:856-10963 GCF_000695765.1 Mesitornis unicolor
TAAAAAAAGGGAATAAACAAATTTAGGTAATTCAGGAGCCACAAAGACAGTAAAGCAAAGTTGTACTAAGGCTGGTAGCTAAGGCATTCTCATGAGTTGTGGCAAGTTGTAAGCTGGAGCTGCCTGACATGAAAGAGGGATGTCTGTGTGAAACACGAAGTAAGAACTAGCTGTTGCTGTCAGTGCTATGCACCCTTCTACTGCACTTCTGAACAGGAGTGACTGCTTTTCGCACAAAATCTAGCACTGTCCCTATGCCCTGGGGTCCCTGGGAGAGGCAGATGAAAGGGTGTCCGGAATAACAAATCTAAGCAGACTGAGGTGAAAACAGCAGCAGGGCTGCTTACCTCTGTTAAGGTGATGGCTTTGGGTATGTGAAGTAATGGAGTTATAAGGAGTTCTGTAAGTCTTGCGGCAAAAAAATAGAGTTGCCTGTGAATAGTGAGGTGCCTTAGGAGTTGATGGGAGTTAGTGAGTCATTACGATAGAGTTAGGTGCTTAAACTGTGCCTAATGTTAACTTTTTCAGCCTATATTATTACAGGAATGAGTCTTACTGGCTCTACTCTGCACTGAAAAAAAATTCTCAAATATCTATGACTTTTTGATGCTCTCCTGCACATCTCTTATCCTTTATGCAGTATTTCTTTAGGATAAAGAAAGAACAGAGAGAAGTGCAGTGGTAGTTCTCTGTGTTTGAATTTTACAGGCAATGAAGAAAGCAACTTTAATTTCCCATCACATTACTAATGACTTCAGAACTGTTCATTTCCTACCAAAACTACGAGCTCTCCCACCACTGTCACTGGCAGTGTAATCCCCTGCTCGTGCAAAAAGCAAAATGTTACTCAAGTGCATTCCTACTGAATTCCATTGTCTATCATACAGGCAAAGCTGACAGCAATTCTGGCTGTCTATAGAGAGAACTCAGCAGCCAACGGGGAGTGAGATTGATGTCTCTGCACCAGGAAGTTTTGGCCAGCCGAGTGCTTCTGCAATATGACAAGACCTTGGCAGCAGCTGCTCGAGTTGCTCTGTAGAAAGTTGCTCACGTTTAGCAAACAATTTTGGTGGCATAATGGACTTTTTTATTACTGTGATTAGACAGCAAATTATTCCATTAGATGGAATTAAATTATTATTATTTTTATTGTTATTTATTATTTACTAAGTGCCAACTGCACGCTGTAACTTTCATATCTATTAAGCAAAGGGAAAGGAGTTACTTTAGCACATACACAGCAGTGCAGGTGCATGCAGCCATTACAGGAACATGGTCATCTGTACATAAGGTAGAGGGTCATAGTGCTCTTGTAGAGGTCACAGTAGAAATATCACTTAAATGTAAGTTTAAATAGAACATATTGAAAGGATAAATTCTATCCTAATATATTTTAAAAAAAGAGAAAAAATACTTTGTAACCTAAAAGAAGTAGGGAGAGGAAAATGGCTCTTGGGGACATTTTCTGGAAGAACAAAGGCAGAGAAACGTGTACCTGGAAAAGGTGGTTCTGCTGAGCTCCAGGGGCCTCACAGAGGAGATATGGTTCTGCATGATATTGCTTATTTTGTGACCACGCATCCTGGAGAGAAGTGAGGGCAATATTTCTACTAAATTTCAGCATTCCCAGTTTGTACTGGGGTGAAAGGCTGCACAAACTAAAGGGTCAGGCTCTGTCTCCTTAAGGAAGCCAAGTGATATTTTACTGAGTCCTTTTTCCCTCTGCATTGTCTATTGATATTTTAATTTCTTTGAAACTGGAACTGAATTTATGTAGACAGAGTTTCTTAAGCCTCCCTTCCTGCTTTGGAAGTCTCAAAGCTGCTGTAGTGCAAAGCAAGAACGTTAATTACCAAAAGGGGCATTTTTATGTTTTTAAGCAGAAAGAGGTTGAGATACAAAGAGAATTCCACGGATAGCATGAAAAAAATCTACTTATTAAAATAGTTTTATTAAGTCTCTCCTCATCTTTTTATCTGATTTATTTTCTGAGTTAATTACACAATGCTATATCTACCCATCTTTTCAGGATGGCTCTGTGTCCTTTGAGTCCATGTATTCCATATGGTTCATTCCATATTCTGCATGGGTCACCTCTTCCAATGTCCTTCCTGAAGCTCTTCCCTTTCTTCACCCTAAACCTTTTTCATTTTTCCCAGCTCCCAGCTTTCCAATTCCAGTTACTTACACAGTTTTAAGGATTACAGTCTCATTTTATTTAATGGAGTGTGCACAGCTATATTTCATTATTGCCAGAAAAATCCATATGCCACATTTTTAAAAATAAATCCCCACTAGAAATGTTGGAAACCTTACAGACTTTGATTGAGTTGCCCCAGGTCAAACTGAACATCTGGGAAAGAACTTCTGCCTAGGAAATGGTTGTGCATCCTTGAATACTTCAGTGCCCTCCCTCTTGGAATAGGTTTAGGTGAAGCTGTGTGTAAAATACAAGGAAATCATCAAATATTTCCGTATGTAGAGCACTACTTTCTCCTACACTATTCTGGCAGCCCAATAGTGTACACATGCCATTGTGGTACTGGTTTAATATTAATACACATATTAATAGAAGATGGTCAAACAGTGTTTGCCAGATATATTATTTTGTAAATGCTGGCTTTTCCCCCTTCCTTTTGGCATTGCAAACTATTTGCAAATCAGTTGTTAATCTATTCAGTATTTAAGGATAAGGGTCTGAGCCAAAAACCCTTTGAAGTCAATGAAAAAATTTCCATGGGCTTCAAAGAGCTCTGGATCAGCCCCTAACAAAATACGCTCACAAACAAACATATAGTAGACTATTGAGTTACTCATAAAGCAGCTTGCATATCTTTAGACACTGTAAACACATTGCTGTCATAGCAATTAGAAGCTCACATACAAAATCTGAATCTTAAAATTGTCAGTTAAAGAGATCAACTTATTTTCATTTTAAGGATAGATCTAGAAAGGGAACAAATGAATTGATAAAGCATATCAAACAACTTATATGCTCTGTGTGACTAAGTATGAAGGTTCTAATAAGAGGAAGACCTTGAATAATTATATTAGACTATGTCACACGGGTTCATTTGAATGCTTCATCATGCCATAGGTATTCAAAGATTATATTATAGGGTTTTGGAAATAATCTTGTATTTGCCACATATTCTTTTTTCTCCCTTTTGTATAACATGATATATTTAACTCAATTTTCTCTGCTTTTAATATATTACATCTATGAAATTAGTTAAATTTATTGTCTTAATGGTTCTTCATGTTAATATTACTGCTGCTTCAAAATATTTTATCTCATGCAAAATCTCAGTATTACAGTGAAGTGTTCATCCACTGTTGCAAATTCCCTATAGAATTCTAAAGCTCTAGGATTTGGAATATAGTAATTTTCATCCAGAATAATCTCAAATTTTTTTTTTTAATTATTTACATTTAAAATAGGTACTGATATGGGTGTCACCTTTACCAGAAAGCCACTAGTAGGAAACCACTATCTTTCCTTGTTTCAAGTGCCCAAAACCACTGCAATTGTGTAAATGGAGGGACTAATCTCCCTTCCTTTCTGCTATTGAGGTGTTAGGCATGTGTGTAGCTCTAGGAGAGTGAAAACAGAAGTGGACATGGAGACAGATGTGCAAGAGAGAAATATTTAAGCAGATTTTTCCAGAAATTCAATATTTTCTGATTTAAAAGGTAATATTAAAACACATGAGAAATGAACATAACTTTCCAGAATGTGGAAAGAGATGAACTGATAAGTGAAAATGTCACAGCACTGCAAACAACTAAACTGTAATCTACCAGTTCACTTCTGATCACACATCTTATAAAGGAGACTGATACGCAGGCATACATGAATCTCTTGGGCAGGGTTCAAAGAGGGGTGTTTTATATAACGGAGGTTTCAGCACAAAATCTTAAACTGAAGGGGAGCCCATGCACAAACACTTAAGTGCTGGCTTACTTAGAAATATATGTGCAAACATTTTAAATCCAAAAGTTTCAAGGTCTTTTCTGTATGTACAGGAACGTTTCATTGAGACTTCCTTGGGAGTGTAGGATTAAAGTTTAACATGTGCTTAACCTTTTCCAAGCAACAGCAGACCTAACAGAAGTTCAGCTTCAAAATCCTTTCCAGTAGAAGGTGGCTTATTTCAATTTTTCGCTGTTGTTTTTTTCAAGAAAAGATGGAAAACAAAACAATAAAATATATAAAGAAGAAAGGGAAAGAATGCTGCTGTAATGCTTCTTCTACAATTAATTATTCCCTTGCTTTGCTCTGCCCCACAGAGTAGGACTAAGTGGAAAGGAGAAAAAAGAAAAAAGTGAATGAGAAAGAGCGAGCTTAAAGTTTTAAGGAAAGAAGAAAATTTTTGCAAATGAAACTAGATAATATATTTAAATGCTAAAATATAAAAATTCAGAAAAAATACTTTCTCTTGGAAAACATTTTATCTTATTTTTCCCATCTCTGTCCCTTGCCTTGCCCTAATGCAATGCGATTTTCAACTAGCACTACATATTTTGTTCTGTCTATAATATTCAAGACTATATGGATTGGTAAACATTCAATGAGATGCAGAATGAGTTTTTGATACCAGAATGCTGTGCTCAGAGCAAGCGTCTGTTAAAATGTTCTTAGTTTCTAGTGCTCTGCTAAACATAGTCTTAGTCTGAGAGAGGGAGAACCTTTTCATTTGCTAAAATAAACTGACTTAATTTCCCTTGTTAAATTTAGGCCATTCCCCACTTTAAAACTTCTCATTGATTTTACATTCACTCCTTTGATGTAAAATCATCAGCTACTGATTTCACATCTGTCTTTTAGCTGTTGCTGCTGAGCTAACCTCAGCTACTGGCATATTGTACTGAATTAGGATTTCTCCCGCTACGACAGCTGCTGATAGAATTGAGACAGCCTGATATGACACCTCCAGCCTCCTCGCTACCGCAGACACTGTGAAGAAGTGAATGCTGAATAACAGTTGCAAAACATTAGCACAAAATATCACTGTACCACAAGTAGGGGGAGATGATCTTTCTTTGACTGCATTTTCTTCTGTGCCTTGTCTCTAGTACCTTAATGCAAAATCATTAAATAAAGTGTAAACCTCCTGGGTGAGATTCATCTGTGCAAATGTAGCTGTTGACATCTGAGTCAGTCACTTGAGGCTCTGTAATCGATGGAGAATCAAGCATGTTTAAGGCACAATTCATCTAATCCTAAGGTACAAGTCAAAAATGGGTCATTGAATTGTGCCCTAAATGTTCCTATTTCTCTTTATTAATGGAAAGAGAGACTGAAACATGGACTCCCTTCCATTTCTACTCTACAGATGCTTAACACAAGGTGAAATGATTCCCACCCCAAGGCCTGGCCCTGGCATGGGCTCAGCTGAAGTGAAAGCTGATGAATAATTAAAGCTCATCGCAAGACTGGATCCTCAGAGACAAAGTGCTCTGAATGAGAAGATGATCATCCAAAGCAACCACATAATGGTCCCATGGATTGTGCTGTGGTGCTGTAAGTTACAAGCAATGATTTCTCACAGCAGGTTCCCGAGATGGCAAATGAGAATAGCATTAGAGATATTGCCTGGGCATCTAGAGAAACTTGTTCGCTTTAAGACATGTGAAGCTCTTGAGCTTCTAAATGAACTCATGCACTCCTCACAGATTTTGAGAAGGTAGGTAGCTTGTCAAGACTATCTATGATTTTTCTTTTTAATAGTTATATATTATCAAAGAGAATGCTTTTTAATGTTCAAAGCAGATACCTTAGAATTAATCAGAGAAAAAAAACCCATGTGAAAGTATATTTTTTTTGCTTGTTTTTTAACACATTCTGAATCATTGACAAAACACTATACATTATTTCATCTACTCTCATAGTTGCCACAGACTGAAATAAAACAGAGTATGACTCATGTTTTCCTTTCTGTACCTCAAAGAGTAGAATAAGCATGGAGATTTGACTGGCAGTATCATCTGGTGAAATTAATCTCCTTTCTTTCTTATCTCTCCTCTGAAAGAATCTCTATAGGAAAAATTGTTTTCTGAAATTAAAAGTTAAATTTATTATTAGGCCATATATATATATGTACGTATGTATTACAAATACTTATTAAAAATAGTTTAAGAATAATTCCTTTGTTGTATATGTGAATGAAAAGCATCACAATTCAACAGGCCGAATAAAGATTTGTCTCCTTTCCCTGAAACTTTGATTTCTTATGCTTTTTCATAAAGAACAGAAAGCGTTAAAGTGGGAATTAAAAAAAGAGAAGAATATGAGTGAGATGCTTTCCATTCTGTTTAATGAAACAGGTTTAAAAACCAAATCTTTGAATAAGTAAACTGCTTTGTAGGTGGATGGAAAAAATACAGGGAAATATCAGCTGAATTCCCACATTAAGGAGCATGTATTTTCCTTTTTTCCAGTTCTGTTAACTCTTGCACCAACTAACTGCAACCTACGCATCAGAGCTGAAAGAATATGATCAGTGGCATGTGCTAACCAACACTGACACCAAGATATTTAGGGCAGCTGTCAAGACACACAACTTTCTTTTGTGCTTCTTTTCAGAATTAATTAGCAGAAGAGCCTTTAATACACATGCTCCTGCCAAGATAAACTTGGAAGGAATCTTATTCGACTTCCTATTACTGCCTGTTCCCAGCAAACTTCTAGAGGAGATAAATGAGCAAATTCTTCTCAAGATATCTACCTCCTGTTTTCAGCGGGTGTGAATCAAGAGTTACAAGAAGTACCAAGTCTTTGAGTGCAACAAAAGAAGTCGGCCAGTTTGGAAATACCTGGGTTCAGGATTTAAATGCAATTAACTACTTATTATGTTGATTGTACTGAAAATATAGATACTTACTCTAAGTTTTCATTGTATCTGTTTTAGATGCACTCATGATGCAAAACTTAATCTCTGTCATGTGGCAAATAGTTTTAGGAAGTACTGCAGAGGTTCAGAAATCAGCCTGTAACTCTGCACTCGGACTGCCTGGACTGCCACCAGTCTCCAATTGCTTCACAGGTTGACGGGCTCTCGTTGAGAATTTTCAAAACTTTCCTCCTAACTTTGGCTGATCCTTGGAATACCAACAGTTTTTCTCAGTAATTCAGTAATCTCTTTTCTTTTATCTCATTCTTAAGCCAATGGGTAGTGAAAAAGAAAAAGTGAAATCTAGCCAAGAAGGGTTAATAGAATTTACTGAAGTTCAGAGAAATTGAAACTTGAATCGAATTGAATCTGGTGCACACATTCAGACCAATTTTCATTTTATCTGAGCTGATGACTAAACCAATTCAGACAGCCTTGCTTTTACTGAAATTGCTTCACTGTTGCCTCATTTTATTTGAATGGGTTCACACACCTCTTTTTTTTTTTTCAGATCCACTCAATACCATTTTAGTTCTATGTGTATTTTATCCAGTCTCTATTGGCTCAGTAGTAGTTCCACCTTTTTTTTTTTCCTGAATCCTCTATTGTCCTTTTTTTTTTTTTTTTTTAAAGTGAGTGGACACATTTCAGGAAATGTTTCTAGACCTGAGTAGTCAAGGAAATTTAAAAAAAAAACAAACAAACAAAAAACAACACATTATTTTTTTCAGACAGATGCAGAAAGCATTTGCTGTTGTGACTTAAGACAGCTACAGTCAGACTCACTTCACTTAACTTTAGCTGTCTACAAGTTTTATGCTCCATCAAAGTGGGTCATCTAGACTTCCTTGATAGTAAAAGGAAAGATAGCAACATCTCCATATTACAGTTAATTTAATATCTTTTAAACATATCTTTTAGGATTGGATGAATCATCCAGCAGCAAATTTATTGCCCTCCCTTGATTGTAAAGAAAATTTGGACAAGACACTTATTTAGGCTAGGTATCTAACTCTTAGACAACAGTAACAAAATTAATCCAACATCACAGACAGGAAGACACACAGGAATTCCAACTCACTCCTGTCACCAAAAAAATGCTTGCATTTGACTTAATTTATAATTCTGGTAGCTCCATTTTTCATATTTTTTATTGTGTCCACCTGAGATTCCTCTAATAAAGCCATATCACTCTTGACAAAGTTTATTCTGAAGGTCTTCCAGTAGTTAATGATGTAGTTCTTACATTCCTGTTCTTTTGGCCTTGTTGCTTTAAAGCACAGTCCTCAATGCAATCATGTCAGAAAAAGGAAAATATATGATCAACTACCTACGACCCTTAGGATTTGACAATGTCACAAATGCTGAGCAGCAGATTGTAACTGCCCTTCTCTCACCACACCCTTTCTCCGAATGTGTGGGTACTGGGTGTTACTTAGCTCATGTTTTGTTTTGGTTTTGGGTTTTGTGTTTTGTTTTGTTGTTGTTTTTTTTTCCCCTCCTCAATTTCCATGCCTAATGAGCCTGAGCTGAGTTAATAATGGATGTAATAAGTAATGACTCATTGTTTTGGGGCCTGTGTGTCTCTGTGTGCAATGGAAGAGGAAGCCAGGGCTCCAATGCTATTTGTTCTGCCATGTCACTTGTCGCCAAGCAATGCCACTCATCAATAAAAGGCAAGATGACGGATGAGTTCATTTAATGGAATTCCTCTGAGTGAGCTACAGCCACTGCTCTTCAGTAGGCTTGTTCTTTGAGTCTTTCTTTCTCTCTCTTTCAGTCCCTCTTCCATATCCCCATTTCTTTTTTTCTTTTTTTAATATTCAGGACAGTTGGAAAATGTGGCTGGCTGAGAGGGTTGCCATTCGTGCCAGCAGCTCCGTCTGCTCTTAACAACTGCTATCCTAAATCAAATCAAGAGCTTTGAGCAGGGAGATTAAATCGGCACCACCTGATAGCAACATCGCATGGCATTTGTGCGTCTCGCCTTCCCCTCTGTCCCTTCCTCTCTCCCCTCTTGCTGGTTGAGGTGGGTGTGGAGGGAGGCTGGTTAAGTATTTGAGGAGAATAGGGTTTTGAATGTTCTCAGTATGTCCCTGTGCATGCTGAACAGCTAAAACAATCCTGTTCCTTTGGAAAAGAATCAGGATCTGTCTTTATGCATCTATAGTTCTGCACGTTTCCAAGGCCAGATTAGTTAAATAGGTTATTATTTCAGTTTACTTGCACATGCATCTGCTCAGAAGAACGAATGAGCTTTCCTTCCCTCTGCTTGTTCCCAGATTATTTTTCCTTTGCCTGTTTTTTTCTGTTTTGCCCTGACTTCTATATAACACCAAAGGTCCAAATCTGGTATAATTTAACAGAATCATTTTCCAGTACAATTTACATAGGTGTAAAATGCCACTGGACTTCAGCTCAGCAGAAGGGATTCATGTAGATCTGCATGTTAATGGATCTGAGGTCCCACTGGATTCAGCCGGTTATGATTAAAATATGTCAGAGTAGAAGAAATGTTAGGATAATTTTACTGAAAACTCTCACAAAATATACATCTAACTTCATTTTCCAAGACTGCCTAGTTTAACATAAAACAATATTGAGCAAGAACTGACATTCTTTCAATTGCTAATGATATACATTGGAATGAAACCCTCTGTTCTCAGTAGTTTTTCCCTGTTTACTGAAAACTAACCTTATGCTGCAAGGAAGATTTTGATAGAGCTAGAGTAAGAACATAACCCATTTACTTTAATGAAAGTTTAGGCTTCCTAATACCATGTTGTGTCACCTTTGCATCTTGTGAGTGTACATACAGGTGTATGATCGTGGCTGTGTGTCGTGGTTTAGGCCCAGTGCATAACTGAGCACCACAATGCCCAAAAAAAAGGCTAGTCAAAATAAGGACTGGGAGGGTTTCTCACCACTTAAACAGCTCACAGGCAAAAGACAGACTCATCATAAGGAATAAAAAACAAAACAATTTTAATTTGTTACCAACATCAGAGTAGAACAATGGGAGATACAACCAGATCTTAAAATCAAAACACCTTCCCCCCACTCCTCCCTTCTTCCCGGGCTCAGCTTTTGTTCCCGTTTTTTTTCACCTTCCCCCTCCTCCTTTGTCTTGAGGTGCAGGGGGATAGGAGTGGGGGTTTTGCAGTCAGTTTTTGTGCCACGTGCTCTCAGGAGTAGGAAAAACTCAGTCCAGTGT
>NW_010202088.1:0-8181 GCF_000695765.1 Mesitornis unicolor
AGATATATATGCATATAGCTGGCCTACAAGGGCTGAACCTGGCCAATGTTTGGGTTCTTTACTTTGTTTCAGTTTGGTTTGGTGGGTTTTATATTTCAGAAGCCTGCGGTCCACAGCCCAGGGAAAGTGTGGGAGAGATGTGGAATCCTACCCGAAATGTAGTCACTAAGGCAGGAAGTCAGGTCTCGGGTTAAAACATTTGGGGAAACCAGAAAGAAGGAGGGGAGGTGTGTAAAAATGAAGCCATCCCTGTACACATAACTGTGTAGTGATCCCAAAACCTCGCCTGCAGTCTATGAAGTCGAATGGTGGAAGGCTGTGTGAATTTCAGTGCAGATCCTCTTCACTTCACCTGTGTTTCGCTCGGCTGTGAAGCGTCACCTAAGATATCTGTCCCCAAAATACAACAGGGATCTCTACCAAAAGGACTACTGTGTCACTGAGCAGCTATTTACAAACCTCCTGAGTCATATGAGTTTTGTAGGGCCTCTGTATCACGAGGATTAAAAAAAAACCCCAACCCTAAAACCGCATGCTTTTTGCTTTTAGGAATACCTACTTTTTTAATCCAATCAAATTCAGATGGTCAGCTCATCTTTGCAATAATAACTATGTATGAAAATGTACCTTTAAGAGCAAATAGAGAAACGGGCACAAAAGGAAGAGGGAAAATCCCCCACAGTGAGCAGTGATTCTCTCTTTGCTTATAATACATTATTGTAACAATGAATGATAAATCAGCATTTACGATGTCACTGGATCTTGGGGAGCTAATTACTGCATCCAGGCTTATAAAAGCCAATCCACTTTCTTCTTTTTCTTAAAAAAACACAAACTTATTATGTACTGGTTTCTTCTTTAGGGATTCTGCAAATGAGTATTTAATTTTCAGCTGCATCTTGCGGTCTGCCTTTAGTACCACGCTTCTCAATGCGCTCTTAAAAGGAAGAGAGCTTCCAGCTGAGCCAGTCTCCATGACTACTGCACATTCCCTTTCCCTTTTCTGCCTTATCCTTGAACTGAAAAATGACACATGGACAAAGAGAACAAGAAAGTAAACAATTACATGTAACAGACAGCTAGATACAGGAGGCCAAGTGTTATTTTGCATCAACAGAGCAAGACTTCTACAGAGAACTTAAAGTAACACTCATGCACACTAGAAGACACTTGAGAAAACAAATACATGTATGATGCTGTGTAATAAAAAGTGTATTTTCCTGTAAGAACAACCAATACCAGCTCCAACTGCTGTTGAAGGATCTGGTTCACAATTCTGCAGAAGAAAGCTGAAAATAGACAGAAAAAAAAATAGGGAAAGTAGAAAATAACCTACATTAAATCACATATAGAAGGCTTAAAAGAATGCAAAACTAAACCAAATAAAAAACAAGATAACTGAGAAACCCAAAGTACAAAGGAAATCTAAGCAGCCAGGTATTCATTAAAAAGAAGGGTGAGTGTTGACTAAAGATACTGAAACTGTCAGAACAAAAAGTTCTGTGGTTTTTTTAATCCTTCACTGCTACATATCTCACATGTTAATATGAAACATCAATACAAAAGGCAGGAAAGGAAGAGAAATCCATTCCAGTAAGTTAAAACATTTCTACAGATGCAAATTAAAACCACAAAAGGCATGCAGACTAGTGAATTATTTAGAAACCATCTGCCAAAAGCCCCGATTGTTAGGACTAATTAACATTTCTATCAGTTTTTTTCCCATACACCAGTATGTCTTCTATCACTCAATTACTGTGTACTAAATCCTCCACAAAAATATATAATCTACCTTTTTTGGTCTTTTGCTTTGGCTTCAGCTCTCTCGGGAGTCTTCTCCAGTCTGTACAGGAAATAGCTTTAATAAATATCAATGATTTACAGCACTATTCCCCCCCTGCCACCCACCAAGGAAAGGTAGGGGTCCCCGTTGTGCCTGGTCCTGTTTACACACATGCCCAAGTGTTTCAGCTCACACAAGTCTTACTTTAGATGTACCTAAAAATGAGGAAACAGATTGAGGACTGGCACTTTACTCACTAAATAACAACCGGTATCTGCCCCAACGTGACAAAGTTCAGCCCATGTGCCCTTCAATTTACATGCTACAATCAAGTTTGTAGCAGTGAGCTATATAGATACACATATAGGTTGTGGAAGTTCAATGTTATAAAACCCAGCTTCCTGTAACTGAGATATCAGGTTGGATTACTTTTATTAAAATCAACACTTGTTCCCAGTTCAAAACTGGGATCCGCATGGCAAGTAAGGAAGAAGAAAAGCTGGGATGAGCGGTAAAGCTTGCATTTTTGCTGCAATGCAGGTTTTTATAAATAAATACAAATAAGCAAATAAAATCAGGTGGTTTTTTTCCTTTTTTTTTTTTTCCCGGACAAAAAAATACTTCACCTTGATCTGAAAACATAATAATATGGATAATAAAGAATTAGCCTTTGATAATCTCAGGTATTACCTGGGGTCCATGCTGCATGCCCCTTTTCCCTGTTCTGGTACTTTTTACTGTACTTCTCAATTACTACAGAGAAGGATACAAAGAGTTACAGAATTCAATTAATAAAAAAGGCAGCCCAGACATTGCCCTTCATATTTTCCTGTAACTAAACATTCAGTGTATTATTTTATCCCCCACTGAACACTTTATTGTTATCAAACACTAAATGAAAACAGCGTAATGTCACAAGGTTGAGCAGTTTGCATGATAATTCACAGGACTGATCATTTGCAAATAATTTGCAAGAACTGGATTTTATATTCCCCAAAAAAGGTTAAAAAAAACCCTCAAATATTGCTCTGTATTTTTGGAGTATCTGCTTTCAATCGAAACAGCTCTCTCGCACAAAGCCTCCAAAATTACTATAGTATCATAAAATCATAAAGGATCAACTCCCAAGTACTTCTGCAATGTCAAAGTTTTGCGGCACAACAGAGATGTTATAACCAGCAGCATCACAATTTGGTCCATTTAACCTCTTTACAGGCACAAGAACTGAGAGATGCATTGTAAATAACACAGTAATTCTGCAGCGTAAGTGCACCCATTTATACTGTGAAAAACCTTCCTTGTGCAATCTCTAATAGTAAAAGCAGCATCAAAACTTAAGTACTTTAAAATCAGTCCAAAGTTTTCTTAACAAATCACCATGCCCAACTGCAAAATCCACTTACTGCAGAATTACTCATTCTGATTGCACTAACTCTTTACCCAGGCAGGGATAATTTCTGTGGGTATTGTACAAAAAATGGTAACAGAGACAAACTGTGACACCTCTCCAGTTACAGACTTCTAGCATACTCACCAGAAAAAGGAATGGAGAAGGAAGACATCAGAAATGAATCTCAATTTTAAACTTAGTCATGATGAGGGCAAGCAGAAAACCTACTTAAGACGGTGCAACAAAGAGCTGGAGTTTAAAACAACAGTGTCTCAAGGAGCATTTAATGTAGGTGGCCTCCTCAGATGCTGCAGAAAACTACCAGCACAGAAAGGAAAAGAAACTAGTAGTTTTATTTCAGCTTGAGGCTCGTTAGTGAAGAACTAATTGCTGATGCCATCAGTAAAAAAAATACATCTGACTGACTAATTGACTCCAAACCACTGCCAAGGTGCCAGTCACACAGCCACAGCAGATACACCTACAGGAAGAATATGAATAGCTCATGAAGTGAGGAAAACAGAGAATAGAGATTCCATTACTACAAAACACAGCTGCTACTCACTCAAAATAAGTGTTGAAATCCATGATGAAAATCTATGCTGTATGGCACAGTAGCGCATCAAAACTGCCAGGTAGTACTAGACAAAGCTTTCATTTACTACCTGAATAATGAAATAAAGATAGATAGCTATGTCCTAACGAATTAAAATGCTTCCCTCCTCAGACTTCGAAGGACCATTCGGCTCACAGATGTTGTGCAGAGGGTTTGAATCAATCCATTTGCTTCTGTAGCAAAGCCAATTTAAGAAGATCCTGCTCGCACTCCCTCCTCTGCCTCTCTCTTATTCCTACCAGATGTTTTGATGACATATAGGGGAGGAAAGGGCTGTAAACCAGAAAACAGCAACGATCGGTTAAAAGTAATCTACCTTGGGGGAAGAAAGTGATTTTCCTAAAGCTGGGCCACTTCTGCCACATAATGCAGTCCCAGACACAACTGCATATGGTGACTGAGATGAAAGCCCTCAGCTGATGCATTTTTGTAGAACTACAGGTTCAGTAATATTTAAAGTTGTCTTGACTTACCACTGGGGAGACAGTGAGAACATCTGAAGGACTGAGTCTATCAAGTGGCTGCTTTCCCAGAAACTGCCAGTTTTTGTTGAAAAAGAGTCTTCACAGCTGTAAGTTCTATTAAGGAGCACACTCAGCAATAGAGATCACACACCTCAATAAGGTGACTGCAGAAATAAAGATGATTTTTGGGGTGAACAGTAAAAATGATGGCGTGAGGCAAAGTTGGAAAAGAGAGAGAATACGTTCTCATACAGTGGCTGGTTCCTTGGAAATGAACCTGAGTGGCTCAGGGTTTCCTTTTTTGTGCCTCAAATGGAAATAGCAAACTTCAAGCTTAATGAAGATCAAGAGCACAGCAAGACTCTGGTGAGATATGAATCTAAAGAGAAAGAAATTTGTTCTGGGCAGCAGCACATTCACTGCTCCTACTGCTCTGTTTTACACAGTGCTTTAGTGCAAGAACAAGTGGGCAACTGACAATGTGTGTTAATCAGTGTTACATTCAAAGCATAATTTAAAAAAAAATTGCAGCAGTCTCAAAAACCTCTAGGATTCACCCCTACACCATGAATAAAAGCTACTAAAAATTCAGAAGGGATTGGACTATGTACCTGTATTGCATTGACATCGTGAATAATCAGACAGAAAATACTCTGATGGTTTTGGGGTGAAAATTAAACCTCACCTTTTAGAGTTGAAGCCAGCTCTTGTTATTCAAATCAGCACAAGACAGCAAGAAAAAGATTATTCAGTATTTGGCCATTTTGGGTTTAAACACTGGGTCTTAAACGTTTTTATAAAGCTTTTTAGTGACTGCCTATTGCACTGACTGGGCCTAGGGTCTGACACATCCAGCATTTTCAAATATGCTGTATTTCCCATTTTCCTGTAACAGCACTCACCATTTATACCATTCAGAACAAGCACTCAGGGGGATGAGAGAACTAGGCAAAAATCCCCAAAAAGAGGCACTCCTCACCGTAATAACCTCCTGTGACTGCTAGATTTACAATAATCCCACAGCAGTATTTTAAATAGTACCTTTTAGAACGTCCAGTTATTAAAAATAACATTGATATCTTTACAAAATTCAAATGGAAGTTGAGTTTCAACACTAGGATTTACTAAAAAGACTTCTTGGGTCCAATGCAAAATTTTTGGGGTATTTTAAGAGGCAGAAATGCCTATTTCACTTGTATTGGTTAGCAAATAATTAAAAAGATTGCATATAGTTGGTCTACATGTTTCTTACTGTACATGAAATGGAACAGATGTTTGATACCTCTCTTTCTCATACAGTAGTTGCACTCCAGTTACAGCACTTGTCGGTGACCTGCAACTTCAATAATGTAAAAGCAGAAACATCTCCTATTATCTTAAGCTGTCGATTTTTACTCCTCATTACCAGCACAAAATACACATTCAACACATGCATTTCACTGCATCATACTTCACGTAATAATAACTACCAAATATATAAATAAAAGGAAAAAAACACACAAACCAACCTTCGCGATCTTCTTCTACTGTCAGAAAATATGGCATTCTTTTCATAGATTCTCTAAGCTCTTGTTTCAGGGCCAACATGTAATCTTCACCTTCTCCTGTTTTCAGAGGCACTGGCTTATTTTCTGTACCCTGCACAAAGCATGCTTATTATTTACAAGGTCTTAACATCCATCAAATATACAGGAATACTAACAAGCTACAATAAACAGCTCATCACAGAAGAGCCCAACTATGCCTTATGCTACTTTGCAAGTATACTTCAGTGCACTCTGACATGCATAACTAAGCTTACAACTAAATCCATACCTTTTACGACTTTGCTGTATCTTTCTGCAAAAATACATCAAGAAATCGTAGAAAAGAAAAAGTATTTAAACAGTGAAAGTCACAGTCATGCCAAGCTCTTAATTGCCAAAAGCAGGTTTTCACACCAGCCTAACTTGGTCAGAAATGACTGCTTCTCTCTGCAGTCAGAGTTTCACTGGCCTTACCCTCTTGCAAATCAACGTTTCAGCAACATTAAGTATGATTACTCTGAATAACACAGAAACCCTTGCCACAACTATTGTCATACAACCAGGTAGCACACAGGCCCTCACACAGTTTCTGACTGAATTTAAATGAAATGTTAAGGTTTGGATTTGGGGGGATTATTTTTTTTTAACTATGGACATAGAAATTTAGGAAGATAAATAAGCAAAACCAGCTTTAAACTATACAGAAAGCTGGAGCCAGAACGACAGCATGGGTGCTGTTTCTCTCACAGGACAGACAGTGTGCAATCGGTACCCGAGTGGAAGGCTGCAAAGCACAAAGTGTCATCACAAGTCCCAGAGCTACACTGTGAAAAGAGTTTACTGCTTCCAGATGCATTTTAAATCACTAATGATGCTGACCGTAAGCTGATGCTCCCTAATTGGGCTTCTAATTGCATTTACAGGAAATTCATAAGAACTCAGAAAGTGTCTATTAGAAATATTTAATAGCATCAATTCACTGCTCAAAATAATTTCACTGTGAGTCACTGTAAAATACTTCTGGTCACTGCTCAGCCATTAAATCTAACTCCTGACATTTTTATCCACTCTAGCAATGCCACTGGGCTAACTTTGGGTTTTTTTAATGAAAAGTTTAACTTAGTTCTGAAACTTTGTTCACAGAAGGAAGAAAGCATCTTCAACTTCTCCATGGTATACATTAGACATACTAGGGGTAGTAATCCTCCTAAAATGCCAGTGCACTGCTGACTGAAACTGCAGGAGCCGTAGTTCACACACAATTCAGCGTCCTTATGCTATCAAGCAGACCACAACATTGATATTAGGAACAGGGATAGATGACTGAGTACCAATGAAATCACACAACTTAACAGTAAAGGTGCACTAAATGGATATACAACATCTGGTTCAGGAAGTTAAAAGCCTTGGGTGAAATAATAGCACTGATTATATGCCAGACTTCTGAGTTCTGTATCATAATGTGTGAGACTGAGATAAAATTCATGCATCCTGATCAAAAACTGACATGACTGACAAGTTCTCCTGTATAAAAGCTCAACATTGTAAGACTACTTTACCCCCTCAAAATTGTCCATGCTTCCCTGCATAGCAACATGCAGTCAGAAAATAATTTGTTCTTTCTTCCCTTTTAATTTCCAAAAGCATCCCAAATGCCACATGTCAGTTTCCTTAATTACACAAGGTATCTTTCAGTTATTTCCAAATTATTTTTACATTCTGGCCACTGAGGTACAAGACAATCATCCAGAATCTTTTATGTTTGCAGCAACAGTACATTTCTAAAATCACGACATCCACTCACAGCTTCCAAGACCACTCCAAATTCATTTCTAAGAAATTCAGATATCCAGTGTTACCGTTACTGCAACGTGTGGAAAACCAAATCATAATTTTAATGAATTAACGTCTTGCAAGCAATCTAGTTAAATAAGGGATGCAACAATTAGCAAAGGGACAGGAAGTAGTAGGAAGAAAAACAATGATTTACATGAAACACTTCAAAACTGACCTGAAGTGCTGAGGGTTGTTCATGTATTTCATTATGTTACCTAAACAGAACACTGAATACACTTTACCTGAAGGCCTTACATTTACTTACAGGAAATACCGGTGGAGGCTCAGAGACGGAGTCGGGCAGAGCTGCGCCTCTGGAAAAGCCTATCTCCTCGATGTTGAAGGTAAAGGCCGAACGCCCTCTTCCTCTACCTGACCCCGCCATCTGGAGTTACTGGAAATGTCACAGATTTTTACACATTTATTTTTGTTACATGTATCAAGCACTCGCGTATTGCCTATAAAATTAATGCCTAAGAGATCACAGCAATTTTAAAACAACTCTCAAAGATAATTTTAAATAGCAAGCCGTTTCTAATGCCCACCACAGGTTCTTCCACGTACTC
>NW_010202089.1:0-1606 GCF_000695765.1 Mesitornis unicolor
ATTAAAAAATAAAATAATACAAAACAATAAAATAATAAAAAATAAATTAAAATACTAATAAAAAATAGAATAACATGAAACCAGCTTGCAGAAGGCCCTGCACAGGTCTGACGCGGGGCCCTGGAAGAGATCCTGCACCGCTGCTGGGTTGGAGGTGTCACCGCTTGCCCGTCCTGGTGATGCTGCTGATGCCAGGGTAATTTTTCCCTCTTTCTCCTTGGTATAAAGCAGCCCAGGAGACGCTGTCATGTACGATGTGTGCATTTTTCTTGTGCTCCTTGTGTCATTTAATTAAATTAATTTTTAAATTAATTAATTAGCAGCCCAGATACAGTGGGTGACCACTTCTTTTACTCTCAGCATTGTGCAATGTTATTTTGCCTATATATTCAAATTTGCTAAGATATTCAACATTTTACCTCAATATTCAAATCAGAAAAGCATCCCAAACCCCACGACACCCAGAGATATTTCCAAATAATAATATTTCCAGTCTGGGCAGGGTCTGTGGTGCAGCAGTTCCCCTTCTGAGCTCTGATGTCCCTGTGTCAGTCCTGGCTCCAGGAGCCTTTCCCGCATAGGGGTGCCCTAAGCCTGGCTTGGAGACCGCTTGTGAACTCCACTTCCAATACCTTCTGGGAGCTCTGGGAAACAATTTGACAAGTTTCCCCTTCAAATAAAGACCTGATGGAGTTTTCTGTTCCTCTGTGTCCCTCTGCTTCCCGTTCCCAGAGGCGTAACACGGAGCCTCATCACCCACCAGAACAACCGGGGGCTTTATTTTGGTGTAAAGCTGCATGGGAAAAAGATAAAGCAGCAAGTCCCCTGTGTGCACAGCTGTGACACCTGCATGATTGTAGGAAAAACGGAGGAGCCCACAACTCATTTCCAAGTCTGTGTCTTCCCTTTTCCTATAACGAGCGCGATGCATAATTTACATGGGCAGGAAAATGTATGGCGCTGATTATTTTCCTTCTCTCTGTTTGTTTTCCTGCAGTTGCAGAAGGGCTGGAGCTCCAGAGAGCTGAGATAAGAGCCCAACCCTTTCCTTGGCACGGCAAGGAGCACTCAAACCCAAGGTACAACCATGAGGGCTCAGTTGGGTCTTCCCAGCAGCTCCCCAAAAAACCCCATCTCCTCTCCTTCCTGTTTGGAGATGGAGCACCACGGTGTGAAATACTCAGCGGTGTTGGGGCAATCACGGTCTCAGTCACCAAACTGCTCGCCCACACCCAGGACCGTGGCAATAAACTGCTGATTACAACCAATATTATATGAATTCCTCCCTGGATGCCGTGGACACGTGGAGGGTTTTGCATATCTCACCGAGCAATGAGATGTTTCCTCCTTGGGTTGACTCATGAACTGCTCCTCCTGAAAGTTGAGAGCACTTTAATGCTGCCTGCTGTAAGTATATTTAATGAAAAAGAGAGAAAAATCTCAATATTGGGTCTGGATTTGCTGCTTTGACTGTCACTTTTGCAGTTGGTGAGCGCTTTGGCATTTATTAAATAGCTTGTTGGTGGCAGAAGCCACAGCAGTAAAATTTCACAGAATCCCAGAATGTGAGGAGTAGTCAGGGCCCTCTGGAGCTCCCCCAGTGCAA
>NW_010202090.1:0-304 GCF_000695765.1 Mesitornis unicolor
TAATTTTCCCCTGGTGCAGGTGTGGGGGTTTCAGGCTGGGAGCAGGGGAGGTGGGGAGCCATGCTTCGCACCCTCAGTTACCTGACTGAGCACACTGGTTTCTACGGTACCATCAAAAACTCCCCTGGTGACTTCGTGGTGACAGAAATCGAGCTGCCTGAACACACGCTTAGAGAGGCCCAGCCTGAATCTCTTCAGGAAACCAGCGCTGCGCTGCTAAAACAGAGCGACCTGTGGCTGCAGCCGTCCAAAAAGCTGAGAACGGAGCCCCCGCGTCCATGTGAGAGCCATGGTGGGGGGTCCA
>NW_010202090.1:335-11600 GCF_000695765.1 Mesitornis unicolor
TTCCGAGCATAACCCAAGCCTGACAGGAGGTGTCTGTGCTGCATCCCCTGACAAAAACCAGCATAAGGCTGAACCTAAACTGAACTCCAGCCTCGAGGGAGCCAGTGTACTGGATTCCTTACTAGGCAAGCCCATGAGTGAACGGCTTAATACATTTGCCTGTGATCTGAAGGATGCATGGAACTTGGAACATAATGCCAATGCTGGTGCTGGGGAGTTCTCGCTGGGACCTATCCTGGGCAAGAAAAATCGAGCTGATTTACACAGTGCCATTAGGCAGAAATTCCCCTTTCTAGTCACTGTTACAAAAGACAATGAGATGGTTGTGAAAGGAAATGCTGATTACAGAGAACTTTGCCAGTTAGTGACTGAAAAGGAAACAAGCGATTTCTTTAAATTTTTAGATGCCAAGCTAGAAAATTCTACATTTGCTTTTGAGCCTGATGGAAACAAAGAGCACAGAAAAGTAGTTCACCACTTTATCAATAGAAAATTTGGAAAACTTTTAGAAACAAAGTCTTTTACTGTGACAGATGTCAATGGTCAGCCAAATATGTCAATAATGGTGCGATTTCGAGAAAAAAGTTGGTCTGGGAAAAGGTCTGCTGGTAGTGTCCATAAAAACCAAGATGTTTATACAGGTAAAGATCACATTTTTAGTGAAAGTGTCAGGTATTATGGTGTTCTGTGGTAAGACTGAGACTCAGAATAATTTTTGTATGAGATATAGACTCGGTTGACCGATCATTTACGCTGAAATGAATCATTATTAACGCAGTGTAGTTACATCACTGGAGAATGAGATGAATGAATCTTTTGGTTGTAGCACAAACTGTGTTGTTATTCCCTACGTGCTAACTTTCCCTTAAAAGTAATTGGGGGATTTTAGAAGATGCATCTAGAAGTTAGTAAGGTCAAATTTGATTTATGATCTCATTCCTGTTGGTTTCTGAATTAGAGACTGTTTCTAGCAGTAAGTCAGTATATGTTTGTTGAATTGTGTTGTGGTTTATCAGGTGCTGGTTTTAAAGGTAGCAGGGGTTTCTGGTTGTTCTAAAAGTTTTATTTACTGTGTCTTTATTTTTCTCTCTCAGTAGTGAAAAAGTCCCAGTTCTTTTAGTTTTTTGGGGGGACGACTGTCTTTTTGCAGTTTGCATGCTATTACAGTTGGAAGGGAAGAACCTGCCCATCTGCTATGGCAAAACACCTGTATCATTTAGAAGTGCAATTTCCTAATAAATCTGACATGGTTGTTTCAGCTTTCACCCTTCAGAAGGAGAACCTGGAAACACTAGAAGCAATTGGCTACTTGGCTGCTGAACTCGGTGTTCTTCCTTCAGACTTCAGTTATGCTGGCATCAAAGATAAGAAGGCTATTACTTACCAACCTATGATTGTGAAGAAGGTGTCTCCTGAGAGGTACTTACAGTCTAGGTTTTTATATGTTCATAAGTGACAATGTGGTATGATCTTACGAAATTTTCTTATTGATGGGTTTTCCCTTTTCCTGTATTAGAGCACAGTGGAAATGGCTTTAATATTTTGTGGCTTTAAGGAATATACAGCTTAGTGCACAAGACCCCAGTGCTGGAATTTAAAAAGTCTTGCCTTTCTCTCTACTTTTTGTAATGCAAATATCAATATACCAACTATATCGTCTGGGACAGCATCCCTCCAGTTCACGCTCCTGTGATCCACTGTACAATTTCCTATATACCACCTGCTAGCTGGAACTGAGAATAACCCTATACTGCATGATGCAACAGGTTTCCACAAACTATCAAAGTGTTGTCTTGTTGTCCACAGACAACGGCTTAAAAGCTTAATACAGTGAGAAGAGTAAGTGATTACAAATATACTTTGCACAGATGCTTTGAGTGTTAAGTATCAACTCCTACCGTCCAGTTTGGAAGCATGAGATGAAATAAAGAAGATATCCCCAAACCTGAAGGCAGAAAATACATTCTGAATACACATCAGTAACACAAGATGTACCTTCCTACTCCTCATTTTTGCTACTCCCTGTAGCCAAGTCATTGGATAAAAATATATATATTAAGTTCTTCCATAGTAACAGTAAAAAATTGCTGGAGTCAAAACCATAACTTATTTCTTCCTCAGCGTTAACTTTCTAGTGAGTTTTGATCTTAGCAACAAAGTACACTTTACAAATAAATGAAAGTAGAATTTATGAAATAAGGATTTGTTATTAACATAAACATATATCGATAGTAAAATTCCACTGCAGACTGGGCTGTAAGGCCAGTTGTTCAAGACATAATTAGCAAAACTTTGAATTAATGTTTAAATGATAAAGCAAAATAGTTAAATGCTTCCAAGCCACTAGTATAACAGAGAAAATAAACAATTTTTATAAATAAATAATTTACAAAGTTATTAAAATATTGCTTAGAATGTAAGCTTTTATGCTGAAAGTTTTCTTTAATTTGAATGGCTATTACTTATGTAAGAACAAAAGGACTGAGTGGATACTTTAAAGGGCAAATACTTGAACTGTCAGCTGTGTTTCCAATTACAAGCGTATGCAAGCGTACGCAGAGCATCAGTGTGCTGAGTTTGTTTTTGTTAAGGCTTACCAAGAAAGAGCAATTGTGTTTTGGAGTCTGCTAGAGCACATTGCCCTTTCTTTTTCTTTCTTTCTTTCTCTTTTTTTTTTTAATGAAAAGCAGATTTTTAAGACTGAAGAGCAAATTTTTTGTTTTCCAACAAAAAATACAGAATTCAGTGTAGTTGCCCTGGGAAAGTTCAGTTAATTGTTTCATTGCAGTACCTGTCGAGCTACAGAATGTAAGTGCAGATGAAGCAAACATTTTAAAAGTATTTCTGGACTATAACTAAATGTTAAGAATTCTATCTCTGCATTTGATTTTATTTTCTCGTAATAATCTTTAAAATTCACCCCCATCTTTTTCAAAGTGTTTTTAATTCTAGTGCAGAGGTGAAGAAGACATTTATTAGAAGCTGGATAGCTTTAGTAGAGGATGGTTCATAATTTCTCCTAATTATTTATGCAGGTTGAAAGAAATTGGAAGCAAAATGGAAAAAAAGGGTATAAGAATACACAACATACGTTCAGCATGCCAGCACCTTAGACTTGGTCAGCTGAAGGGCAACCGCTTCCATATAGTTGTGAGAGATCTTAAACAGCACAGTCATGACACTTCTGCAGATTTGAAGGAGAGAATATCTGAAGCAATGGAAAATGTTGAGGTAAAAAAGCGTTATGGTTGCCAAAAATGAACAGGGTTTTCATTCTGTGCTGTTAAAAAAAAAGTACTTTTAAAGAAAATGCTTGTAATAGCACAGTAATAGTACTATTTCCCAGTTTTGGTGTTTTTTACTATTTTATGTCTTTCCTGTATTACTTAAGGATTCACAGGAGTAAAGCTGCCTTCCAAAGAGAGACCGTAAGTGGGTTCATTCTGTGTTATAAACTGCAGACCCCAACAGCAAGACAGATGGGAAATTTGACAACAAATGAGCTATTTATGAGCTATATATGAGCTATTGCTGCACAGACCTGAGACCAACCAAAAAGATGTGTTTCACTTTGGCAGTTGACAGCGTGAAAGAAAATAGTTACACATATCAACTGGTTGTCTTTTTTGGTCATGTGAGGAACATGCATGGTTGGTTTGAGTGAAAAACTGCATAATTTCATGGCATAAATGCATATGAAATGTCTATAGCAGAGAAGGAAGATCCCCTGAAATTCACTGGATTTTCATTTCTGTTATCCTTAGTCCCTGAAGAAAACCCCATTATCAGATATTTTTATATCATTGAGAAAAGTAAAAAAAATAATGGAAAATAAAAACTTTAGGTGTTTTGTACAGCAGTCATTTTCTTGCCCTATCTTTTTAAGTAATAACCATAATACAAATTACTTTAAGAACGTTAATCCAGGAATAGAGATTTGAATGAAAACTACCCAGTGTGCAAAAGTAAAATACATTAGATGTATTTTGGACATTAATTTTATTATTGAAAAAAAGCATTCAACTGGTACTTGAAAGTTTTCTCACTCTCTGCTCCATTTGACTGGTTTTTCATTTTGCCATTTGGAAAATGAACACAAATTCCTATGATTATGTGTCTTGCTTTATTAGATTTAGCTTGCTGGTCAGATGATGAATGATGAAAAAAGCATGTGGGTTAATCTGAAATACAGATTTTTCATCTTCCATGAAAACAAAATTATGTATGGGACCTAAGGATGTCCAAAGCAAGATTGCATAGTTTGAACTGAATAACCATTTCCAAAACAAATACTGTATGATTTTTGATTGTCTACTCCATGCTTACTTATTATTTTCTAGAAAAGGATGTTCTTATTAGGTCACATGGATGTGATTTTACTGCACGCATATGACTCAGAACTCATCAGGACACTTAAAATCCCAATTAGCAGAAGTACTCACTCTTGGTCTGTACTATTGTAATAAATGTAATAAGTGATCTCATGTGAAAAAGGCTAGTATTTTTAAGAAAAAATGTCCAACAGCGGGTACTGTTCATTACCTGTGTTATGCCGCGTTTGCTTGATTAGAGATTTCATAATTTGGCAAGTATAAAAAGCTCGATTACTTTGACTTGACCTGTATCTGTATTTATAATAATTAACTATATAGAAATTTTGTTCCATTTACCTATTTTTTTAAATTAAAATTAAGACAATGATAGAACTTAGTTATCTTTTTAGATGTATTTAAATCAGGTGCTGAAATATTGTAATGAATCATAAGTTAGGATTTTGTTATGTATTATTTCTGACTAAAAAAACCAGATTGTGTGCATTTTGGATGTAAATATAGATGTATGTGTGTTGTACGCTTAGTCTTACTCATTGTACATGGTACTTCAATGCTTTTAGCTTATTTATTCTTTACCATTCTAGACAAAAGGTTTTGTAAATTATTACGGATCTCAGCGATTTGGACAAGGACAGAATGTTCAGACGGATCAAATAGGATTGGCTTTACTGAGTGAAAAAATGGTATTTTCATTTTGTAATTTAGTCACTGTCAAGTTAATTTCACATTTCTGTTGCAATGTCTAGAGCTGGAGTTGACCTTCCCAGTGAATAATTTCGTTTATTAGATAAACCCATATGTGTGCTGGAAGTAATTACCAGATCAGTTTTGACAGCAACATAAGCGTGAAGATCTTCATACTGAAACAAAAAAAATATCTTTTTTAAACAGCAGGTGCAGCTTTAAATAGTTCAGGAGTGATTTTTCTGTCTATGATCGGTATATAATTGTGATCATCATCATGACACTTGGCAGGAAAGTGGCTGCATTCCGTACAAGGTTTGAACACTGAAGCAATCTTTGTACAATGTTTATGCATGGTCCTGATTGCCTCCTGACTTGTAGCCCCTTTATCCCGCTGGGGGTCTATATACTTCTTTAAATTTCACAAGATATTAGATAGGATCATATGAAAGGATTTGCTTTTTCAATGCCATGGTAATTTATCTGCTATATAGAAGAGATTGCTGCTTTCCATTATTCCTTGGCTGCTTTCCCAAACTTGTAGTTCTGAGTGATTGCTCACATGTAAGCTAAGGAGAGCTTATTTCTTCAGTAATAATTTATAAGATAAGAGTCACATGCTTTGCAATGTATATGGTATAGTACTTGGCACAGGTCTGAAACAGAATCAGACATTACAAAGTCAAATGATTATCCTTCTAATCTTGTTTTGATTCTGAGAAAAGTCAGGAAAACTTATCCTCCAAATATAAGAAGAATCAAGATTTGAGGGCAGCACATAAAAGTTACTGTTGATGTATCTGACGTTTTGAATTCTGGTATGCTAGCAGCTGGTACCAGGTGCCAGTCCCTGAAGAGTAATGATTTACCTTAACTCAGGTACTTCTTAATTTAAAACATGTAGGAACTACTATCTGTATTAAAGATGTGCCAGTATGTTCTTGCACAGTTCGATACAGAGGAGGACCAGAACGAGATGTCACAGTTTGGTATAAGTACTAGCAAGGTGTGTGGCTCCACTGGTGTTGCAAGTAGCAGAGATTAGCATAGTGTTTTCCCTTTCATAGTGTCATCTAACCTAATACATTATATAAAAGAGAAAGATTGTTGTCCCTCTGTGTGATACTCTGGAAATTGTACAGTCTACATCTGCATAAAACATGCAAAAAGGAAAGAAGGAACCTTCCTGTTCAGGGTAGAATGACAGCATTACAAAGTGAAGGAGTTCCAACTGAATGATAAAATTTTGAGAGGTTGCAGAATATGTTAACACAGAATTGAGTGGATGATTGTCTGTTTAGTTGACAAATAATTATAATTTAATGCAAAAAAAAAAGAAGTATTAATATTGTCCTTTAAAGGTGAAAGCTGTGAAGTTATTCTTTACACCTGAAGATACTGATGACCCTGTAAACAATGCAAAAAGATACTTTCTTCAAACTGGTATGTCCAGTTAAATTGTCTATATATTTATTTAGGGTTGGTATTGTGAGGGAATAAGATGTTGCTGGATGGAGAGAGATCTTTTTATTTTGCTGCTGCTTATACCACTTAATAGCTTATTCCATGGACCTCAGTAGAGTTTCACAGCTAAAAATTAATGAGGATGAGGCTCTAAATGTACAAAATAGTGGAAAACTAATATACTTCAGGTGCAAGGCAGTATAGAAACAGACACTGTATAGCATAATGCTGGAAAAGACTAAGATTATTAAAGCATCTGTCTACTTTTGGAATATAAACTTTTCCTCCCTAAAAAGGAAGGAGACAGGAATGAGGCATCCAACTCATACTCAGCACTTACCACGTGTGGCCATCTAATTTTCCGAGTTTTCTATAATCTTAGCACTTGTTTTTTGCACCTTTGGGCTTTGCTTTTACATCTCTTTAATTATGTCATTCTTCCATGCTTTCATGTGATCTACCTTCTTTCTGTCCTGATCTAAAATCAACAAAATATGTCAAAGGCAGAAGTGGGCTGAGTAAAATGCTGTTTGTTGTATTTATTGTTTTCATCATTCAACTTAACTTTCTCTCCAAAATTAAAAATTTGTAGTTGCTATCAACTTCAAATATATCTGTTCTTTTTAAATATTCCACATCTGTTAGCCTGGTTATCACTGTAGATTGACAGAACGATGATATGTAGCTTCAAAAGACACAGGTACATTTCATTTCACCAAAAAGATGCAGTGAACCATTCTGTGCTGTACATTGCTGTCTGATGCATGGAAAGACAGTGATGTGGACTCTGAAAACAGCTGCTTGTGTTTTCCTGAAAGCAAAAGGTAAAAGGCTATACAAAAGTATTTGCCAGATAATCATTTGTAATGAGGAAATATGTAAAGCATAAAACTTTACATATACATTTACATAATGTAGAACAAATCTGATTAAATGTATTTTCGTCTTGGTTGAGGCTTAAACTTCCCAGTGGCCAATGCAAATTGTGCCTTTAAAATAAAGACATGTTTTTTGCTCCCTATGAAATACATGTTCTCACATGATGTAAAGTAGAGCTTTAATGTTCTTTTATAGCTTGAGTTTTAGTTTCAGTTACCTGATCTAAAGAAATCTTTGGAGTGATGAAGTAAGTTTCTAAAAATAATGCAAACTAGGCTGAATAACTGAATGACAGCTAGTTTATTTTACACTGCATGAAATAGAATAGAATTAATAGGACTGTGTTGATAGGCATATAAGATGAAATTTGTCTAACATACATTAGACTGACACCATTTTTCCCTACCTGATTATTTTATCTTCTTAAGTGTATTTTTCCTGACAGATATTATTTGAAAAATCGGGGATTACTGATATGGTTATTTCTGTTTATATCAGAAGATGCAAAGGGTGCACTCATGATGTTGCCAGAATTTAAAGTAAGAGAGAAGATGTTGCTACGAGCTTTAAATCGCTATGGTGTAAATCATGAAGGTTGTACCAAAGGATGGCTCAGTATTCCTCATTCCATGCGCATATTCTATGTCCATGCTTATTGCAGTAAAATTTGGAATGAAGCAGCATCATATAGACTGAAGATCTATGGTTCAAAAGTTGTTGAGGGTGATCTTGTCTTCTCAGAAGAAAATTATGAAAGCCTTTCCCTGAATGACAAGGTGAGTCTTCACAAAATAGTTCTTGTTAAAAAACCAAAAAGCTTAATGCACTTGAGTACATACTCAGACATACTATAATGCCTTTCTTTTGATTCATTCAACGAAATATTTAATATCAGTGACAAAGGTGAAAAAAGTGATGTAGCGTTTTTTCGATTTATCTTAAATAGGCATATAAGCTAGATGTATATTAGCAGCTTCTCTTCATTTTATTCAAGTGAGAAGAAGGAATAGAATGTCAGAATTGATATATGTAAGGATTTAGCCTGCATGGTATATAATGCTCTTCTGAGAATCTGACTGGGGAAAACCTTCCGAGTGAACTCTAGGTGTGCCTTTATTGTCAGTCAGTGCAGAGCTGAGTCTTGCTCTCCAGGTCAGACCTTGCTGTTATATGTATTATATGTATATATGTATATGCTGTTCAAAAAATGCAGCAGTCTTCTTGGGAAAGTCATAAATGGCACAGCCTGGATGTTCTGCATGAACCCATGGGTGAGTCAGTGAGCAGAAGCCAGCAGTGGGGTGTATGCTGGTCCCAGGTCTTGGCATGCTGAAGTCTCTTCTGAAGCTATCTCTTCTTTCAGGGTTAATGCACCTTTTTCTTGTAGAAGCAGTTGGATCTCTTCTGCCAAGTTGCAAGTGACAGGACAAGAATAAATGGCCTCAGGTTGTACCAGTGGAGGTTTAGATTGGGTATTAGGGAAAAATTCTTCACTGAAAGGGTTGTCAAGCATTGGAACAGGCTGCCCAGGGAAGTGGTGAAGTCACCATCCCTGGAGGTATTTAAAAGGTGGGTAGATGTGGCACTTAGTGACATGGTTTAGTGGTGGACTTGGAAGGGCTAGATTAACAGTTGGACTCAATGATCTTAAAGGTCTTTTCCAACCTAAATGATTCTATGATTCTGTCTTTCTCCTGATCATCAGATAAAGCATAGCATTTTGCAGTGTTTTACTGGATAATAAACAGGTGTGTGCATAGGCAGAATATATCTCATTTCTTTTGAGGGAACATCTTATGAATTGGAAAGCAAGAGCACTTGAAAGGTTACGGAATAACCTCCAGTCCTTGGAGTGGCTTCCCCTTTTATTGTGATTTTTCTTCAACGGTGCTTTTGAGAGTGAATGCTAGCAAAAGAAATAGATCAAATAAAATGAAAAGCAGAGTTACCAAATTCAGTATTGAGTTAATGAGTGTAATATAGATATATTCCTATTTAATATAAAACATTTTTCATACTATTTTTGCATTTGCTGATGTAGCACAAGATTGCATTGGCACAGTTAACATCAAACTCCAAGAATGTGAGTTTGTAGTGATGGTTTGCTACTAAGTGGTAGCTAGCATCAGTAAGTATTTAATGCAACACCGTTTACCAATAAACATATTAGTTTATATTAAGCATCTTTTCTGCTTTTCATACCTGAAATAGATTATTGTCCTTGTAGTAGTCAGAAAACTTAGAATCCTTTATGAGTTTAGGAGTACAGTGCTTAATTCCTAAAATAAAATTTATGTGTTTGGTTTTTTTGGATTATTTTTTTCTTAACTTCTTATACGTCTTCTCAGGTTCATGTAGTCACTGCTCCAGAAGAGTCAGCTAATAAATACTCTATAAACCAAGTAAGTCTGTATGAAAAATTCTGAGTTGTTGATCTCTTTTTGATTCAAATGTTTTGTTTTAAAGATAGTCTCAATAAAGTTAACTGGTACAGTCTTCTTCCTTGCCTGAAGGCACATTAAAGGAAACACATGTGAATTAATCTCCACTCTCATAACAAACAGGAGCAAAGAATATTTACTTTGTAATGGAAATAAGAACAGTGTCATTTGCATACTTGAAAATGTTTTCAGTCTACTGGGAAAAAGATCCAAGACCAGTTGACCTTCTGATTTTTGAAGGTTTGGAGTGCGTAGTTGTGAAGTCTTATCTCGGCAACTTAATGTCTTTATTGCTGTATCTTTCCCAGCAAGCAAGGAAATCAATGTTAGTATATTTCTGGTTTATTTTCGGAATCCTGGTACATTGATTATTTTTTTTTGCTTTAATTACATCCAAGATACCCTCCTTGCACATCTATATTTCACAAGAGAAACTACTATTTTACTATTTCAGGCCCCAAACCACAAGATTTTGACACATTTAAAATTGTAATCATATTAATTTAGGGGGGGAATTGGTGAGCTTTATTTCAAATGTGTTTGTTGTTTTGTTTTTTTCTTTGAAGGTGGTTCTTCCAATGGTGGGACATAGTATCAAGTATCCCAGTAATAAAGTTGGGCAATGGTACCATGAAAGGCTTTCTGAGGATGAGCTGCAGATGTGTAAATTCAGAGTGTCTCCATTACAGCTGAATATACCTGGATGCTACAGACCCATTTTGAAAAATGTTCAGAATCTGTCATACTTTTTGGAAGGCAGTGAAAAAGGAATTGAAATTGAAGACAACCGTCTGAATGAGTCAAAAGTCTCTCTTCATGTATCACTTGACCTTGATCCTTCGTGTTATGCGACAGTCTGTCTGAGAGAGATAATGAAATGTGACTTTTAAGATTTCAATTAATCAAAGATTGCTGGAATATTATACAATGGTAATATTGTATGTGTAATGCCAAGAAAATAAGGGAGAATGACAGGTTCAAAGTGCAAACAGGAAAAATGCATGGATTGCGATTCATACTGATTAGAAAAGGAACCACCAGAACTCTTTGGAATGTTCCAAAAACAATTTCAAACCCTAAGTGCAAACCTGTGGATACACTGGAATAAAGCTAGGTTTAACAGAACTTAAAGAAGCCATGGACTTCAAGGATGAATTTCATATTTGCAGACATCTGACTTACAAAGTTAAATCCTGGAAAAATGTTTGCAGCAAACAAATCTTTCATTTAATAAAGATTTTTTTTTAAAAAATTGTTTATACTAAATGCTGTTCAAGAAATAATGCTACAGGTTTGCAGCCTACAGGTATCTAACTGAAAAGTTACTGTACTGAGGTTCACTAAATACATTGTGATTGTGTTGATTCAGGCACAGAGTGCTAAAAGGTAAAAGTCCTGAGTCAACAGTGACAAGTCACACAGAATCACAGAATTGATTGGAAGGGACCTCAAAAGATCATCTA
>NW_010202091.1:0-2632 GCF_000695765.1 Mesitornis unicolor
ACAGTGATTTATTACTGATAAAATGTATGATGCAGCTCCATCACACAGTAGATAGAACGTTACTGGTGTTTGCTGTACAATACAGCTACATTTAATTAGCTACCTAAAATGCATTTCTTGCCAAGGATATGGTGAGAAGGAGGGAAAATCTCCTTCTTGGAGAAATGCCTCGGAGCAGGATGACTTAAAAAAAACCCAGATAGTACAGTCTGAGAGACAGAAATTTAGTACATTAATCCCCAGGACCCCTTAAAAGCTGTGGAGGCTTGTAGCTGAAATTTCAGAACACAGAGCCGCAATTTAGTTGTAAAATAAATCTCTTTAAAAGGAAACTGTCATGATATCACCTGCAAACATTTTTAGAACAGCAAATTAATCTAAAGGTTACGAGTGAAATAGCAGAAAAACGCTTCTCTGCTCACAGGATAAGTACTTTTATGTTTGGGAAAAAGACCTTCTGTTCCTCACCCAAAGGGCTGCCTTCAGTGCAAATTCTGCGGTGGCCAAGGGAGTCATCCTTAACCCAACCACGCTCATATCATCTCCTTAGTACCACATTCGCAGTGGCAACGTGAGATCATTAAGTGAGGTTTGATCTTCTCTTTGCATCCTCCGAGGAGGCAGGAGGCCACGTTTGTTGGCCAGCGATCGGTCTCCTGACTCATCTTTGTGCGGTTGATGGCAATTTCTGCACTGCCGTGCAGCCCAAAGCCAACGCCTCCCTCGGCAGAGCCTTTCTCCAGCAGCTGAGCCATTAGCAACCGCTTTCATGTGCGTCTCTCCGGTGGGAAACGTGGGCTGACTCGGTTATTGGATGTGGGAGGAGGATGTGGGAGCGTGAGCCAAGCACTGCTGCAGGTCCCTTTTTCTTTCTCTTGCAGGTGGAAAGATAAAAGAGCCTGTAAATGGGTCTCTGAGCCCTCGTCCATAAAACCACGTCTTTACTTGCTCAGAGCTCACTGGGGTCCATGAGAAGAGCCCTGTTTGCATAGCCTCTGCTGTTTTCACCCTGTGAGGCTGGCATGGAGTGCAAGAGCTGCAATGGTGCAGGACCACAGCTGCTGCAGTGTCTGGTTGGGGCAAGTCAGAGACTGCAAAATTGGGTCATTGCCTGCAAAGTCTCCCATGAGGGGAGACCTTATTGCCCTTTGCAACTACCTGAAGGGAGAGTGTAGCGAGGTGGGGATCGGCCTCTTTTCCCAGGTAACAAGTGATAGGATGAGAGGAAATGGCCTCAAGTTGTGCCAGGGGAGGGTCAGATTGGATATGAGGGAAAATGTCTTTACCAAAAAGGGTTATTGGGCACTGGAACAGGCTGCCCAGGGCAGTGGTGGAGTCACCATCCCTGGAGGTATTTAAAAGCCAGGTAGATGAGGTGCTTGGAGACATGGTTTAGTAGCGACAGGTTATGGTTGGACTTGATGATCTTAAAGGTCTCTTCCAACCAAATGATTCTGTGATTCGGTGAAACCTTGCCCTGAGCAAAAGGGACCACAAAGGGAATGTGTGTGGGAATTCTCCAAGGAAAGAGGGCTGACTGTGGGGTTGATTGGCTTGTGTGGAGTCCAGGAAAGTGGTGGAGTCTCCATACCTGGAGATGTTCAAGAAGCGACTGGATGTGGCACTTCAAGACTTGGTTTAGTGGCCGTGGTGGGGTTGGTTTGAACCACCCCAAGTTGGTTTGAACCAAGTTGAACTTGATGATCTTAGAGATATCTTCCAACCTTAATGATTCTGTGGTTCTATGTTAGTTAAGGAGCTGTTCTGGTGGCTCCTTCCAGGACCTCATCCAGCTCGGGGAGCAAAAAGCTCAGCAAGAGCCAGGAGGGAGAAACCCGAGGAATATCTTGGTGGGCTGGAATGAAACTCATGCTGCTGTCAGCATTTTGCAGGCTGGGAAATGAAGCCTTGTTCCAGGTCTGGGAGAAGCAGCTAAGGAAAGAGCGAGCTGGGGGCATTACCTCTGCTGCTGGTAATTGGTGATCACAGCAGGTTTCTGTGTAATGACTTGGCCTTGATCATCTCTGCTCATTTACTGTCTGGGTCTTTCAGGAGCTCCTCTGCCTCTTACTGCCATCCAAATTCTGCTTTATCACTTTTTCATGTTGTTTATCTTCCTCTTTGTGCTCCTTAGGTAGCAACTGCGTTTTAGCTTGTTTTCAGAAACCAGCAGTAATACTTCCTGAGACGATCCATTTCTTTAATTTGTTGTTCTGGTGCCCAACACTTCCCGCTCGTGCAGAGCTCTCCCCGGGTTTGAGAGCCTCTCTGCAGTACGTGTATCTTGAACGCAGTTTATTTTAATCAGGGCGCCTGTAATTCGGTAACACGTCAGGCCACTTTCTACAATAAATCTGAGCGCGTTCAGCAAAAACACCACGCGCAGCCAATGACCAGACATAATTGCCAACAATTTCACACCCTCAGGATCCTTGCTTGACTCTGACATTCCCAAAACCCATCTTTCACATCACTGTTTCAAGCAGGAATCTCGCAAGTTGCTAGGGAATGGAATTTTTAATGCACTTTATATATGCAATATTTTTAGCATCGAGTGTAGAATAACCAGTTTTCTGGTTAATATTTGCTGTATTAAGATGGAAGGACCAAAACACGGGGAGAAGCAAATCCC
>NW_010202092.1:0-492 GCF_000695765.1 Mesitornis unicolor
TTTCCATCCTTTCCCATTTAAAACTTGCTTACCAAGGAAGCATTTGCCAGGCATGGAAAAGGTGAAGATGATGCCCTCCTTGGGTCGGTAAAGGCCTTGTCTGCCTTAGAGCAATTGTTGCATTCTCCTCCCCTGATCTTTTCCCAGTATTTATTTTTGGCTCAACCACTTCCTTCTGATTTTCTGCCATTAAATAAAAAATGGCCTGGCTCTGGAACCTGCAACTTCCATCACAGTAGTGAAACCCACTGCAGAAGTTGTCCATCAATGGGCAGAACAAAACTTCTTAGGCTTAGATATTCTCTGAAATTTCCTGTTCTCCAAAATAGCTGTATGTATTTAAATTGTTCCTTTTTACATTCTAGAGCACTCCACAAGATTCAGAATTAGACCAACCTCATGGTAACGGGCACGATCTAACAAGGAGCCCTCAAGAAAACAGCATAGAAAGATCCGCAGGACAGGACAGCTCAGATCTTCTTCCTGTTGCTG
>NW_010202093.1:0-294 GCF_000695765.1 Mesitornis unicolor
AGGATGCTGTGGGAGACTGTGTCAAAGGCTGACAAAGAATTTGACTATTCCTGCAAAGAAATAAAAACCTACTCAGTGAAGGAGAATCAAGGCTGTATATATGTATACATATATTCAAAAATTGCCTGAAGTATTTATTTTCTGTACTATATATAAACTATACACCACATTGTGGACATTTGTCTTACATGTGAATGCAGAATTTACAAGAATTACAGTAGTTAATTCCCATATCAGATCTAATTCTTTAAAATACTTCTTTTCCATTTTAATTCTTTAAAATACTACTCTTTC
>NW_010202093.1:325-10886 GCF_000695765.1 Mesitornis unicolor
AATTTAATTTAATTAAATGCAAGCTTCATGACTCCCCTATGAGTCAAGATAATTAAAGAAAGATATTTGTCAGTGAATCTCAGAAATGTCCTAATGAGTGGATAAGAACCATTTGCAATTAACATGCTAACTGCTTGTATGCAAACGGCCTGTTGTTCAAGTGGTTTAAAAAGTGCTTGAAAACTGTGTTTGCCTTCCCTCTTAAGCAGACTGAACATTCCCACTTGTAGTCTTATTTACATTATTAATTTGCTTAGCAAATATTTTTTAATAGCTACTGCAAATAGAAGTAGAAGCCTTGTTTGGAGAGCTCTTGTGAAGAGTGTTATTTGCTCCAGTTCAAGCAGATGAGCAGACAATCAGACCGAAATGTGAGTTTTTCAGGCACATAATAGACCCTTGCCTTATCAAAGCCTCTTATCTGATTGGAAAAAAAATCAAAGGTAAACTTCACAGCTCATGGAATTAAAAGACAAATGAGATGTCATAATTATCAAAGTGGCTAATTTAGAAAATTAAGCCATTCACATAGGTGACATAATTGCTTGTCACAATCACTCTTTTTCTCATTAGCCTTCTCTTCACCACCTACCATACAGTGGAACATTCTTTAGTCTTGGAAAATATTGCCTATACTGTAATCCCTTAATAGCATAGCCCCCGAAATTAATGCAAAACAGCTTCATTAATGCAATACATTTGTGTGATTCTCTGATCGTGTCTCATACTGCAAAATTTGGTATTTTGAATTTTGAGTATTTTATTGTTTTTTTTCTAGCTTCTTTTAAGATTACACAATTTAAAATTAATCAGTTAATTATGATGGAGGACTTAATAGCCAGCATGCCGTATGGAAGTTCTTTTGACAGGATTATGCTTCCATCACACAAGGTGGCTTTAATTTATAAGGATTATGAGGTATATAATCATTGTGGCTAGAAGATTAAATTGTCCTCCTAAATTGTGAATGTATAGGAAAAATATTTTCATCCTCTATAGAATTTTGTGTCTTTCTAATATTTAACATTTCATTTTATGTTTGCTTTCAGTCAATTTAAAATAACACCCCAAATAATATTTCATGTAAGAAAGTAATTTTCAGGAAGTAGTTACACTTCCCTGACAATCATATTGTTTATGAGTCAGCAGGTACAGAAATTATTAAAGACAATTTCTAAGAAAGGAAATGAGTCTGGTTTGCTATGCGAGTTTCAAGGCATGACATTGTAAATGGGCAAGGTTAAACATTTTGGATTAAAAACATGACTGTGAGATTGATTAAGGTCCTACAGTCTTGTAAAGTTGGTAGAACACAGCTGACATGACTTATAGTTTGCTGAATTCAGAGAGATTACATTGATGTCATTCATTTGAAGAGATAGTTCATCCTGGATGCATATAGTGAAGCTGTCATCCGTGCGTTTCACAAATATTCATGTGACTAACATGTTTTGATTAGACTAACACTGAACCAGACCATCGAATGGGTCATGTGTCTGAAGCACTGTGACATGTTGAAGTCAAAATGTGCGTTTAAAAACAAGTAACAAAAATTTGAAAAGAAAATAAAGCCAAACACCCAAACTAACCTTCTAAACCTTTCTGTGTGCCACTTCTCTGAATATTTGACATACTTACTACATGCGGTAAGTACTGAAACTCATATCTTATAGCAAGCAATTAGGCTTCTAACTATGATAAAAGAAAGTTGATATATCATTAGCTTAATTATAAACAATATTGACTTTGCTCCGTATGAACAAACTTCTATACAGTTCTGTATGAATGTGCTTATTTAGAAACAGGGTCCATCCTGACCTTTCTTCTCAATACATAGCTGGGCAGGATTTCAACCCAGTGATCCCAGAAGGGAATCGACAGCTCCTCAAAAGTGATTGAAAAGCAAGAGGTCCTACTTCCAAGAAAAGGACCTTCTTAAATGGACCACAGCAGGCTTCAGAACACCTTCTCAGTTTAGAAAATGATGTTATGACTGGTGCTTCTGGGTTTATTGAGCCTGACAGCATCCCAGTTGCCTGTCCTTAGCTCATTGCAGGGATAGTTACTCAGCTTCAGCCTTCCTGCCCAGAAAGGGTAGGAGGTGCTCCCGTTCTGTTTGTTCCCCAAACAAGTGTTGGCACCATACCTTTCCTCCAGTCTGCTCTGTAGTTTCTGCCTTCTCACAAGGATTGTTTTTTTCTGTCTTTCAGTTCATTTCCAACAAAGAAGCAAGCTGTCTAAACTAACTTTTAAAACACATTCCCACTGTTCATATGCAAAAAGAGCTATTTACAGGTCCATACAAAGGTAGCAAAATCTGCAAATCAAAACAATTGATTTAATTTCCTCTCCACTATGGAATTCCTCTGACTTTCCCACCCTTTTTTTATCTCTACATCTTTTTGATCCCCACAGTCTCATCTTCCCCACAACTTTAGGTTCTCTCTCCTTGCCTACAGCCCTCCTTCTTTAATTTAGCTCCCCTGGTCTAGAGAGCCAAGAGGCCACTCTCATTTTAAACAGTTCTGTTTAAAAACACTTTTTCCTCTCCTTTCCTGCTTTGTGTTGTTAGTTGTACCCAGCTGGCCAACCAGCTATGCTCTCAAACCCAAGGACAGGCATGACATTTTAACTCCCATGCCAGTTAATATCCACAGCTATCTCTGCAGGCTCCATGACTTGCTCAAGCTTTGTTGTGCTCATTGTTTTCCAAGGCACTTATCCCATGCTAACAACTTTTTCGATTATCCTCTAGCTGCCTTTGTATAAAGCATGTGACACAGACCCTGCCAGAAACTCTTAACATTGATGGTTATAGTTACATGAAAGGTTTGTAAAGTCAGAATTTGTAAGTTATGCATAGATTTCCAGATGGTCACAGGAAAGAATAAATATTAAGCATCTTCTATTTTTCTAGAAGGCATTTTCTTACAATAAATATTTCCCATAACTATCTGTCCAGTCTGAGGAAGAAGTAAAGGAGGTTGAAGATTCAGGGCTGTTCTGTTATCTTATCCTTCCATCACCTGCCATGAGGAGGGTTAGGTTCTGATCTCATTTATCACATTGCAAGTTTCTGGTGTAATTTTGTTGAAGCAGCTCAGCCTCTACTGCTTTAACAGATTGTGGACACTCGCCAGCAGTGTTAGATTTGAAAATATCAACACTGACCCTCAGAAGTGTCACTTCATGCAACAGTAGGCACAAAATGGTTATGTGACAGATACAAGTGACAGTCAGCCACCATAGGAAGTGGAAAACTTCTAATCTTTCTCCTTTGATATAACATTAAGTATTGGGAGCAAGCTTTCTTCTTCAGCTTAAAAAAAATTGCTGACTTGAACAGCTGCAAATGCTTTACAAAACAATCAGGCCTAAATAATCAATAAGGACACACTTTGTGATTTGGTGACTTGTTTTGGCCTTGTTTTCATGATATTTTTGCGTCAAAAAAAATGCATTTAGAAGACACTGAGGCTGTGATTTTGGTTGAAGATGGATATTACCATGATGAGAGTGCATGGAGATTAAAGTTGTTTTATCTGTCCTTTTAGACTAACAGACAACATAAGTACATTTTACAGGGATCGTAGAATTATCACTTGAGAAAATGAAGACTAAGGAATCAAACTGAAAATGGTGATTGATTACCACCATGTTATTAGCATTGGTCTCAAATACACGGTGCTGTCCTCAAGAGGCTGTGTCTAATACTAAATTGCCCACAGCTCATTAACTAATAGGTTAATTCAGGAACTAATCTTGTGGGAGAGCTGATTCCAAGAACAAGAATACTTCCGTGTCTACCTATAAGGTAGTCCATACGGCGATAACATCCAAAGCTGTCTCATGCTGGCTGTTGAGGATAAAATGTGTGCATCTTGCAGATCACTGATTCTCCTAACTCATGCTTGTAGTTCTATTTTCAGCACCAAATCAACCGCACCAGATTTTTCTCAAAATACTTTTGAAAGAAAGCTGGTAGCAGACAAAAGCAAATATTTCCTCTTTCTTTCCTCCTCCAAACTTCCCCATCCAAGTATTAAGGGTGTTTGAGAGGTATGTCATACACCTGACTTGGTAGCTGGCCTTTCAGAGCTCTGCTAGCTTCTCCCTTCTCTTTACAAGTATTTTTTAATTACTGAGCTGTGTCTACTTTCATTTATTGTGGCATATATCTGAACTAACTTTATTAAATGCATTGGTGACCTTTGAATCTGTGAAATTATTGAACATGAACACAGCAACACTGTCTGGAAGGAAAGATGACTCAGCCCCACTGCAGCTGACTCTGCATCAGAAATACAATACCATGCTCCATAAAATTTTTGCGTGTAATCTCCTAACAAATCACAAAGTAGGAATGAAAGATGGGCTTAAATGAATAATAGAAGCAAAGATGAGACACAAAGGGCCTGTGGAAGCCATTTCACTGACACTGAAGGCTTGTGTACATCAAGGTACAACTCATTAGTATTACACTTATTACGAGTGAAACTGTCCTAAGGTTAGACAGAATTTAGAGGCCATTTATATTTCTCAAAGGCTGGAGTTGTAGACAGGGCTGAGGAGCTGAAATGTCATGAATTTTCCAGTGAAGGTTCACCAGACAGCATGAAGTGATGGACAGACCATTACTTTGAAGTACTTGGGAGGAAGAGCTGGAAAACCACATTGTTTCTAAAAGACTGCAAGTACCTTAGGAAGCTGGAAGAAGCAGGGGCAGCTTTTGGAGGGAGGACTTTCGGTCTCAAGAACCCTATACGTTGCTACAGGCCTGGGGATGAGTGGCTGGAAAGCTGACAGGCAGAAAAGGACCTGGGGGTGTTGGTGGACAGCAGGATGACCATGAGCCAGCAATGTGCCCTTGTGGCCAAGAAGGTCAATGGCATCCCCGGGTGTATTAGAAGGGGTGTGGTTAGTAGGTCGAGAGAGGTTCTCCTTCCCCTCTACTCTGCCCTGGTGAGACCACATTTGGAATATTGTGTCCAGTTCTGAGCCCCTCAGTTCAAGAAGGACAGGGAATTGCTTGAAAGAGTCCAGCGCAGAGCCACAGAGATGACTGAGGGAGTGGAGCATCTCCCTTATGAGGAGCGGCTGAGGGAGCTGGGTCTCTTTAGCTTGGAGAAGAGGAGACTGAGGGGTGACCTCATTAATGTTTATAAATTTGGAAAGGGCGAGTGTCAGGAGGAAGGAGCCAGGCTCTTCTCTGTGATGTCAAACGATAGGACAAGGGGCAATGGGTGCAAGCTGCAGCATAGGAGTTTCCATGCGAACACAAGGAAAAACTTTTTTACTATGAGGGTGACAGAGCACTGGAACAGGCTGCCCAGAGAGGTTGTGGAGTCTCCTTCCCTGGAGACATTCAAAACCCACCTGGATGCATTCCTGTGTGACTTAGTCTAGGTGATCCTGCTCTGGCAGGGGGCTTGGACTGGATGATCTTTCGAGGGCCCTTCCAACTCCTAATATTCTGTGATTCTGTGACTGCAAAGTATGTGACCCTCTGCTGCCTTTCAGCTTTTTGCCAGCTACAACTCTTACTCAGAATATTTTGTCACTTCTCACCAACTAAGTTTCCTTTGCATACACCTTTTATACCCCATTTGTTTGCCTTAATGTGACTCAGACTGGCAACAATAAAACTTCCCGTGGGCTGCTAATCTAGATCTCCTGTCTTTTGGTTTTCTTTTCTCTGTCAGAAAAAAGTCTTAAGCTTCCTAGCAGTTAGCAAGAATCTGGTAACAAGTGTCAATATCCCACTCTTCCAGTGTCAGAAATTATCGTCTGGATGGCATGTTGTCTATAGAGCCTAAGTTAAATCAAACTAAGAGTTAGCATTTTTCTCTTCCAGTGGACCTGCAGTGAGACAAGGTCAGTTGGAGGAATATGTATGCTACACGCCCTGATCCTAGGTGAGAAAGCTTGATTTCACAGACTGTTTGAAGACCTGGACCCAAAATGCTGTAACTAACTATAGTCCATGACTCTGTCGTGAAGTGAGGGAGGCTCACTGAATGCTGAATGTGAAAGACATGACAAGTATCTATGGAGCCACCTAAGCAGCTGAAAATCTAACTGAAAGTGAGCGCCTCCTGCTCATCCCTTCCCAAAGCCCAGAAGAGGGTACTTTGGACAAATTTCCTGAGGAACAGGACAGTTTTCAGAATGGTGCAGTAACTTGTCCTTGGCATTGCACAATTGAGAGGGAGATGTGTTCTGTGTAAATACCGTCCTCTGGTCTTTGTTTTGACATTTACTCCAGTTTAATCAACTAGGTTTTTAAACACATTTGCTTTGATTAAATCTGGGATTGGCCTTGCAATAAAGATAGTCTCTCCAGTGGCTCATTTTGAAACCCCCCCGAACAGCAATCAGATGTATTTATGATGCCCTTTAGCTGTGTGTTTGATTTCCTTGACATAAAAAGCAGGACAGGGGAAAAAAAAAGGCAAAAGCTCCTGACTCTTTAAAGGTTTCTGTGGTTGTTATTGCTGGCCTGCAGCCACACATTCTCTAACATGGTGGATCAAAGACACTAACACTGTGAGAGCTAGTCAATACGATACAGGCACTATTTAAACATATTGCTCAAAACATTCCTTCTTGTTTTTTAAAGGGTCTTGTTCTAGAGACAGTTCATTTCATTTTAATAATAATGAAATGAAACGCAATGATTTTATGTACTCCAACATGTCCTTGCATTTTTTTTTCCAGAGGAGAAAAAAGAAGCTTTGATATCATCCTAAATATGATTGAATATAATAGATAAATACATTATGTTTTATTAACTGCCTTTGTTGTAGTTACACCATTCTGTTTCTTCTTTTGCTTGCTCATTTTCAACATTATGATATAGAGAGCTGGAGAGCACAGAGTTAAATAGTAGCCTATGCTGAGTCCTTATTTAGAAGGAAAAGGTAGTTGTTTTGACGTAGGTCTCTTAGCAACTAGAAATTTAGCTCTTTGTTTATGATAAAACACTTCAATTTTGAAGGAAAGAATTTACATTTCTCATTTTAGTTGCTCTCCTCGTCTTCCCCTCCATCTGCCTTGATGAAGACTAAAATAAAATAATAAAAAAAGTTGTTTCCAAATATGAGTTACAGTATTTTTGAATGACAAGACAACGTTAATACTTACTATTAAGAGATTTTTTTGTTAATGGTGATTTAAAGGATCAGTGTCCCTAATGTCCAACACTTTCAAAAAAGAAAATCATAATTTTTGTTGCTAAATAAATTTTATAATTTATGTTTTGTCGTGATTTAGATTTTGCATAAGCCAGTTTTAAAGTATATTTGATAAAATTAATGAAAGCAAAGTATTTCAGTGCACAGAATTATGTAATTAAGACAATGAAATACATTCTTTTTCTATTGAGCTGTCAAACAGGTTAGAGCACTGGCATGTTTAAATACTTCATAAATTTTGTCCTAAACTGAACCCTGCATGTGAGCTAGTATATCTAGTATAGTCTGCCTTTGTGTTTGAAACTAGCATTTTGATAGAAAAGTACTATTTAATTTGGTAGAAAAAAAATCCACTTATATCTATTAACCAAGAAAACCAAGAACATATACTTTCTTCCACTGAGCTGAAACAGCCTAATCGTAGTTTCAGCTGAAAGAAGCAAAGAATAATTCAGTGTGAGAGAGCATAACTCATGAAAAAAGTACAAAATACAAAAGGCCAAAAATGCACAGTCTTCATTAGTGCTTCTCTGAGGACCCAGGTAGGACCAGAGGATCTTAACTGAAGATGGGGACCAGGGGAATACTGCTCTCTGGGGAAGAAAAGGTCCAGGTATACTCAGGTGGTGGGAAAACTGAGGAAAGGAAGAGCATGTGTAGGTGTTCATCATTCTGCTTGCAATATGGTTATCGATGACATGGAGAAGGGTGTCTGGGGACCTGCGACTTAGGCTTTAAGCAACTGCACTATGAGCCTGTATTTCAGTAAAGGGGTTACATCTATCCAGTTTGTGTCTGGGGCCAAAGCAAAGTGATGGTGCTGTAGACCAACAAGAAGAAGGATAGTTCAGCCAGAAGTAGGGATGGTGAGGTCCATGACTTGATTTTATGTTTCTTCTTTTCCTAAGCTGATGATACAGAAGGAATATTCCAGCTGATTATATGACATTTTTTCAATTAGACAAATCACACATTCACATACAATAAAACTTGCTTTTTTGAATTATAATACTGAAGTATTACGTTCTAAGGCTTAATAAACTTACAATAATGAATGTAAACAAGGTGTAGTAGTTCTTGATCATCTACTGCAAACTTATGGTGTGCGTGTGCCTGATCAATCAAACAGTTACCTGAGTAACCATGATTAGTCTCATTAGTCCATTAATTTCTTGCCCTTGAAGATAGAAAATTGACACAAGGAGAGTTTTGAGGGCTAGGGTTGGTGTTAAGCTGGCATTCAGAAATATAAACTGTTATCATTATTATTATTAATAATAATAAGTTGACATATTACTAAAGTTTTTATTATTTCATTATTTGCTTTTTTTTAATTAGAGGATATCATGACCATGTGATAAAAACAAAATCACTTGTCTGTTATTGAACAATTTAAATTATTTTATAAATTTTATTTGGATCAGAACAAGACTATCAAGTAGTAATAACATTTCTGAAATTTTCATATAGCCTTCCTAGAAAACTTCTTTCCTAAGGCTAAAGTAAAACTCAGATGGGTTGGAGTATTTAAATAGATTATATAGTATTACATACTATACTATACATACTATTACATCAATAAATGCCATAATGAGAGTTGCAGACTGTATTTGTTCCTATACACAATTTCAGAGTTACTTTGCGGAGATGCATAGCACCTTCCAGAGTTTTCCCTTTCCTTACAAAGAATTTTTTTTTGTCGTTGTAGTTTAGCAATACTTGCTGTGGGTCATGTTCTTGAAAATGAGAAACTTCTCCTGGTACCTTATTTTCTCAATTATGTGTCTGAATGAGATCAGAAATACGCTAGTTCTATTTGAAAGGTACATGTAAGGCTGAAATTCTGCCTGATAAAGGAGTAAAATGACAACAGGATTTCTCTTGTGTCCCATTATCTTCTGCTCAAACCGAAAGGTTGCTTGTGTGGTACTGCAATACTTGGGTGATGTCTCCAGTTTCAAAAAGTCAGCTTGAGGCTGTCAACAAGCAAATTTAGTTGTGTGTACAGCCATTTATTTCCTTTGCAGCTGAATCCTCACACTTCTTGTATCATAAGGATTAGACTACCCCAAGGGATAAAAAAAACCCCTGGCTTTACCAATGAATGCCTGACTAGGTGCTACACTCTCTGTTCCTAAATAATTAACCCAATCAGGAAGTTTGTTTGGCACATTCTCTACCTGGCAAGAATGGATGCTCTAGAAAAGGAAAATGCTATTAGTTTGAGAGACCTTGTGATACAAAAAGAAATAAAAATTAGCCAGCAAACATGGATGCAGCAATGAGTGAATACTGCAACAAAAATGTCAGAGACACATGACAAATGCCTTGAGCCATCTGCTCCCCATGACCAGATTAAAGCTGTTTTGGCTGGCAATGCAGCCAGTTAACCTTCTGGCCAGGGTATTTCCAGCCAACAGCAAGTTGCCTCTGTGAGACCGGAAGGTGTCATGGGACAGCCAAGACAGCACTGGTCTGTCCTGCACCGTGGGCGAGGGCATTTCATCTCTGAGCCCTGAACAGGCTCCCCAGCATCTCACCCTAGTATTAACATCACAGCAGCTAATGCTTATCTAAGTGTTGTTTTACAAATCGTAGTACAGAGTAGCTTTAGCTTGCTGACATTAAACAAAATCTACTCCATCTATATTTCTTATTCAGTAAAAGGAAGAAGAATGATGTAGTCTGTTTCCAGTTGCTAAAAGATCTTGGTTAATTATATTCCTCCAAAATGTAAATTAAACTTGCAATAATGACTCTGACAAATGAAAGCAAATAATTTTATATTTTCAATAATTTTATCATCAGGTATGTCCAAATCAATTTAATCTAATATGCAATTAACTCATACATATATCTCTACAATTAATTATGCAGTTCTCAGACTTTTCATCAATAACCTCTAGGAGAGCTAGAACTAGGCTTCTGTTACTGAAACATGAGCAAAATGACTACTGTGATGATTACCAAAGTCCACATGACAATGACTGATAACCCATTGGTTTTATATATCAGTGAAAATGGAGATGTGCAGCCTTCACAGAGGGACTCTCATCTCCAAGCTATGCTGGGGCTCAAATGCACGCATGCAAATTTTGTAGGCAGCACTCATTTTGAAAGGCAAGGTATGCTCTATACATGGTTAAACCAAACACAGCTCTAATGACTCATCATCTCCTGTTGAAGGATGTAGGATTTGACTCTCCTCTAGAAGCTGTTATTCTGCTACTTCTTGTTAAATGGAGTGTCTGCCACATGTAAGTTACTAGGCACCTTCTTTACTTTATCAGCTTTAGTTGGTGGCAATGTCTGAAATGCACAGTTAAAAAGTAAGTTGAGTATGTTCACAGAATCACAGAATCGCTCGG
>NW_010202094.1:0-7659 GCF_000695765.1 Mesitornis unicolor
CCTTGGGGCACTCCACTAGTTACAGGCCTCAGAAAGCAAGAATCAAAGGAACAAATGAGATGTGTGTATATATGTCCCCTGCTCACCTTCAACCTTCATTTTAGAAAGTAATTGCTCCCAATGTTTTCCATTTGCTCTGTTTCTAGCTATTTAATAGACAACAGGAACGTGTTTGGAAATAAAACTATGGAAAAGCACAGGGAAGGCCCTCACCCAGAAACCTGGCAGTCTCTAAACTCCCCCACTAGGTAAGAAAGCCTTTCTCTAAACTATTAAGATAGAGCATGAAGTGCTATGGAAAGACACAACAGAAATAAATCTTTTCGAGGCTCATCGAGGTAGGAGGGAGATTGCTTTGATTAAAAAGCTACACTTCCACATTGCGAAAGACTAATGTGTTTTGCAGAGCAACAAAACCTCTCCCCAGATTTGTATCACCCCTAGGAATTAAGAGCCACTATCTGTGGGTTTCTCATAGCCCCCGTCATACTTTCAATAGCAACTCATCCACAGCTAAAACACCTGCAGACTGGAGGGCAGGGAAGGGGAGGATGCTTTCTTGTTGCCATTGATTTTTGTAGGAGAAAGAAGTTCAGTTACTCCTCTGGTGCCCGTTTTAGCTGTGATTCCCTCACAACACATGGTTTAAAAAATTATTTACTCTCAATTCATAACCAGTTTGAAAATTATTTACTCTTGATTTGCAACCACTTGGTGAATGATTTAAGGGAAAAAAGAAAAAAAGCTGTCCACCCAAGAGATAGAGTTTGCTTCCACCAGCTTTTTTTAGCTGTGACTGGTAACCTTGACCACAGGGTGCTGGGCCTTGACACAATTTGAGAGCAACAGACCAGGGAAAGCTAAATATAAAATTTTCTTGCTTGCTCCCAGGAATGCCCATGCAGTGACCAGCCACTTCCAAGACACTCATGCAACTGAACCTGCATATGTATGAAGACTTAGGAGCAGAGTACAACCAAACCGCAGTTTCCCTGCACAATAAGGAGTACTTACAAACCTCATTCATTAGCAGGAGGCCAGTTTATTGGAGCTGGTAAGATGCAGTGATCTTGGCATACATTTCACCGGTCTTAGCCCCTTTTCTCCACGATGCAGAAGCAGGAGCAGGGAGGGAGGAAGGGAGAATGCCACACCAGTGACTGTTATCAGAACTCTGTTTGGTCAGCTTCCCCTCTCACTTCCAATGGACCTGCTGCAGTCCCAGGCACCAAGCAAGGCAGGAGGAAGGTGCTCCAGGAACTTGACTTTCCCTCCTGTTTGCTCCCTTGTGCTATACAAACTGCTCTTTGCCCAAACCCTGAAAAACACCACCATCCTGCTTCTGAATGAGGGCTTCTGTGCAAAAGCCTGCTAGATTAGTGTAGGTCAGGGCAGCTAAGATCAGGGAGAGGGAGTCACTTCCATGTGAATCAGACCAGCCCTCTCATGGTTTTGAGAGCATATAGGAAGGGACCCCCAACCCATTAAGGGCTCCCAGTCTAATCTTCAGAAGGTTCAAACATCTTTAGCACCTGATTTGGGATTAAACCTGGGAGCTTTGTTCAGCCCCCCCAAGAAAGCAGCTTACCACTTCAAAGAGGAGGTGACTGTTGCCAACATGCCTCAATACAAACGTAGGTGTCCAGCTTTAGGCACCCAGCTGTGGTGTATTTGGCCTAACTGAACTGGCAGGGGTTGCAGCATTCACCTTTGTAAAAGGCTGGGTTAGGCAGTCTCCACAAAACACACATTACATCCAGCCAGAAGACCACTTTGTCCTCAACTTCCACTCTTTGAAAAAAACAAAAGCAGGGAAGAGCACTGATGCCCAAAGAGTGTCTTTTGACTGCTGCCAGGGAAAACAGCTTCCCTGCCTCACTCAGTGGTCCTTCTTCCCTAGATGCTGCAAGAAAGTGGGGGTTGGGGGTGGAGAGACTAGATGTACAGGTAACATGGCATAGTTAAGCTCACCCACCACTTTTGGCATTCCTTGCTGCCAGAGACTCCAAGTGCTGTTCCCTCACTTAGGTAACAAACACGTGCTGCCCACCATGTGCAGCTTCTGTGGAAATTCAGTGCCTTTCACATCCACCAGCCTGTCCAGATTTTCTATCATCAGCTGAAGCCATTTACTTTACACTAGAGTCATCACTCTCCTTTTCTTTCCCATTTTTCTTCCTGAAGGAAGAAACAGACGGCCCATACTGCCAGCAACGATGATGAAATACTTGTACCGCAGAAGTCCCACAACATGTTTTGCTGGATGGCCCCCACTCCAAAACTCTTCTCCTACTAAATGGGACAGCAGCAAACATCAAATAGGCAGTGAATGACCACCATATCTATGAGTTCTCCGCACAGAAGTAACAGAAGATAGTTCAGGAATATAAAATACCTGCAGGGAAAGGGGCAATCTACTTGGGAGAGATTTAAACTCTTTGGATTTTTTTTAAATTCATTGCTGTTCATTGTTACTAATGTAACAATTATTAATAGTTATTACCTTATCATTATGTTAATTCAACCACTTTTTAACTCCTGTTGTGCAAGTACCAGCCTTCACCAAGGTAGTTTATAAGCAAACTATCAAATCACTCAATTATCAACATAGCTCAGGTATTCAGCCCAAATGCTGCCAGAAAAGCAACAGCACCAGACACCATATCCACTAGCACTGCTAAAATATAGCAGACCACATACTAAAACAAACAAACAAATAAATAAAAATATCGCATACTTTTGTTTGTTCCCGCTTCCTTCAGCCTTCAGGACAGTCGGAAACTAAGCATATATTTAATCCTCTATTTTACTGACTTTACACTAAATGTGTGACTGCAGCTTTTATTTGTGGTATACCTTCAAGTCCCAGCCAGAACACAGAATTGCTGAGTCTCTGCAGAGGTTTTTAGTGTGCTCAGTGGTGTAGCATCTCACACCCTTCACAAGCAAATTTTTCCAGTTTTTCGGTTGCTCTGGGATGGGATGCTGCTCTGCTCACCCAGCCAGTCACAGACTCATCCTGCCTCTCTCGTCTGAGCCTCGTCAGGCCACAGGGTCCCTTCACAAAGCACAGCCCCACTCCCAGTCTCAATCCCTCTCTGCGAACATTGTGCGTGTTTGGGGGAAATGCAAGGCACGGCCCCATCACACATGGCAGCTGCAAATGGATGAAAAATCAGGGGCTTTTTCCTTGCTAAATTCCACAGTGTCTCTGCTGGGCACACAGACAATCGGATAGGATTTTTCAAAGGCTCTTTACCTACTCTAATTCAGGTAGATTTTCTCAGAGGTGGCAAAAAGCACAACTGCGTCACACAGACCACCCTTCCGCTGTGCTTCAAGGTCTGGCTGCACAAGACAGAGGAAATGCAGCATCCAAAAGAAAGCATTTCCATTTTCAAACACACAGGGACCCATTTTTCCCCCCAATCTTATTATCAAAAATAGGACAGAGCTGGCTAAAATTTTCCATACAAATTCAGTGTGAGCTAGAATCCGGGGATGGGAAAGTTTCAGACCAACTTTTAAAAGTCTGGCAAGGTAATTAAGTGTCTCAAAGCAAAGACAGGATAACAATAACGACCATCACAGTTACTCAGGGGGCAACAACCATAATCAGGGAGACTGTTAACCCCATTTACTGAGATTGAAACTGAGGCAAGAAAAGCTGAAAAGTGTAACTGAATATAGCAGGCATCCTTAAACAAAAGCAGCACAACCAGCCTACTTGCTTGCAACATTTATTTTTTTAAAAATCCTAAAATGCTGTTACCATCTCCAGAAATTATCTAACCCGGTTGCAGATCAACGATGCCATTGGTGCAGAAAAATGGCAGTGACTCCCATCAGGGTTATTGCGGGTCCGGCTGGCCCCGGCTCTGCACAGCATGAATGAGGTGACGCCACTGCGAGAGAGAGATCAAGCGCGCGGTGGCTGGGAGCCTGAGCGAGGCAGCCCTGCCAAGCAGGCAGTGCATGGAGCCAGCACGGGTGTGCCTGCACCCCTGAGCTGCTGCTGGTCAGGAGTACTCAAGTGCACAGCGCAGAGACGCTCGAGTGACCCTGCACTGTGCCAGCCAGGTTTGATATGGCTTCTCGTGAATCAGAGCGAATAAGCTGTGCCAAAGCTCCTTTTCTGCAAAGCCAATTAGGTATCTCTCCGGTGTCATCCCTTATGTGCAGTATCTGGGAGACCTTACTCCAAGTCCTAAGCAAATGGGTGGGTGCCAGCTCAGGTCTGGTGCTGCATTCAGGCTGCAAAGCCCTCTCCTGACCCAGGCTCAAGGGAACACAGTGCAAACATGAGCATGGCCCCTATAGGGCTTATTTGTGTAAGGATTCTCACCATGCCAAACTCACCCAGTTTCCAGGGTAGTTTCCAGATGCATTTGCTTTCACTCTGCTACCAGTATCTGAGTGCCTCATGGTCCAGATGACTCTGCTCTGCATGACCTCAAGGTAACAACAGAACGCACTCTACTCTGAAGAGATCAGAGGTAATGATTCCCTGTGCAGCAACCCTTGGGAAATCACCAGCTTCATCCTTCTGACCCAAGGCAGGAATTCCTACAGCTCTGTCACCCTGCCAGCTGCTGGCTGAACCTATTCTTAGAGGCCTTTATCCACGGCAGAAGCTCCACACCTTCCCCAGCCAGCCTCTCATGATGGTTATTGACCCACACATACACGTAGGAGACCTCCAAGAAAGATGCAGATACTGTAGAAGCCAACGGTACATATGGCACTCTGGCACTTGGGATTAAGGTTGCAACTGTCTGGCTTTCTGCAGGAGAGCGTGAGCACACAAGCAAAATGAGCCCTGAGAGCTTTAATAAACCATGTGCTATCCTTACATGAAGAGCAGTCCATAAGATAAATAATCTCTTCACAGAGGCTCTGAAGTCTTATTCATGGTCTATTTGTATATCTGCACTGATGCTAGTGTAGATACATCCACAGAGCACAACACACCCTTGTACATAACAACAAGGGACAAACTTTGCAGTTCTGCTTGGCTGGGCCCCAAGTCAGAGCAGTTTTGCTGCAAAACTTTATCCTCCTATATAATGGTTATGGCAGTAATAGTAATATACTACCAACATAATGGTTTTCCCCACCAGCATCCTCAGGAACAAGCCCTTGTCATTCCCTTTCTAGAGGTGGGGAGAGCAAGATCCAAGTGCGTGCCCATCACAGTGCAAGTAACCAACAGAGCAGAGATGAGACACATGGTCTCATACTCACATCACACTCCTCTACCATATTCTCCAGGCAGAACCTGCTCCTGCTCCCATGGCTGGTCAAGAAACAAAGGCCTGAGAACAGGCATCAAATTCAGTCCCAGGACAAGAAAAAGCAAAAGCAAAGTAATCTGGAAGACTAATGGAAAATACAGCATTGGTGAAGTGCTCCACTGGAATAATACCCCAGATTTTTCCTACCCAAGTCCTCAGTACAGCAAAAGACATACAAAAATCACACAAAATGCTGCCTTGCTGCTGCTTTGCCGGTGCACTGCAGGACAAAAAGAACAAGGGTGTTTGGGCACAGCCAGCCAGTCCACTGCCAGCAGTCATCTCTTCAATCTCTCTGCACACTGCAGAATAAAAAACCCAGAATAAGGACAGGATAAAAGCAGACCCCATACCTCTCAAGCACACCTATCAGAGTGCTTACGCAATGGTAACCAAAATAGCTGTGAACTCCTCCAGTGACTTCAAGTACAGCTGCCCCATCTACTTACCAAACCAAAAATGCAGCTTTTGCCTATTTTCTTTGGTAGTTATTTATTCTGCATGTCTGCATAAACACGAGCAGGATTTTAGATAAAAGTCTGCTTCTGCTTGTGCATGCACACATATCTCTCCTCTGCCCCACAGAGAGGACAGATTCAGCTCCTCTCAGTCCCCACACTTTCAATGGAAAATGTGTGTGTGGGCAGGGTGGGGGGAAAGACATGAGCAGAAGCCGTGATCTGACTCTGTCAGCAGATGACTTCTATTTGCACTCGTTAACACTGCCCTAGCATGAGCTAACACCACCCCCTCGGGTAATTTAAATTTATATAAAAAAAAAAAAAAAAAAAAAAGGAGAAAAAGAGAGGGAAAAAAAGCCTGCATTTCTATATTTAGGAGGTTAGGATAATCGGGGTGGAAGAGCCCATCTGTTTGACGTTCACTCCAGCTGCTGTGGATGTGGAAATTTGTCTGTTTTCTTTCCTTTTGCCTGTTTCGACTTGTCCTGGCTGACTATGACAGACAGAGAGCGCCTGATGTATGGCCACAGCCATTTAGGTTTGAAACTGTGCACCATCCCACAGGAGTCACTGCAGAACCAGTTAGCACAACTGGGACCTTTCTCAAGGTAGTATAAACCAGTTAATAATAATAAGTTATTATTATTATTATTATTTTACTGCTACTATGAACAAATCTATGTTTATGACACTGAAGAGGAAGCAAGAAACACAGAAAAGCAGAAGACAAGATAAGATGCATCTTGAGCCTCTGTAAAAGTCAGTATTAGGAAGTGAGCCTTCCCTCTGCCACATCCTACTTTTGGGAGCTCTACCCATATATAAATGAATTTCTGTGGGATGCCAACTAGTCATCAGTGACACTAGCCACTGGATGGAGACATAGCCACATTTCTTTTCAAACTAACCTGTTCTGCCATTTTCAGACCAAGGCGCTATGAAAGTGAGCCCAAGCTAAACTCAGAAGTGGCCTTTGATCTCCCACCTTCCTGAGCTGGGCAACTCTGGTTCCAAAATAACAAGGAGGCAGTTGCCTCAAGCAGTCTCTTGATGTTCCCATCCAAGTGCCCACAAGCCTTGCAGGATATAGCATCATTGCCCCTGTAAACCTAATTCAGTGCTACTTATTTTGCTGCTAAAGGCATCCATGTAGCACTTAAGAACACGTGGCAGACTGCTGGGACCATTTGCTGTTTATATTGTTTGGTATAGATGATTGCTTTTTAATTTCACAATGTTCATCGCTGGGGTCATTAAAGGTGCTGGGGATGAACAGTAAGCCTGGATAAATTTTATGCGATTAATGTGCTGAAAGCCCTACAAAGAGCAGAGAAGACTGTCAGTGCAAAATTCAGAATTGCACAGCCAGCTTTTCCTTGCAGGGTCCTCTCCAGCTGTGAAGCTGGGATCACACAGCAGGGCATAGAAGAGGACAGGTGGGTGAGGAGTGCAGATTGATAAATAGAAATATAGACGGGGAAACTCATCAGTCCAGGGATGACTCAGTCCTCCCTGCAGCACACACTACTAGTCCAGCTCCTTTCTTCTGCCCTACAAATATTCCCTCACTTTCCCAACCACACAGAGCTGAAACTGCCCCGTTGACTTCCTCCTGTGAAAAATTGAGACCTAGGCCTTCACCTAAGGGGCAATAAATCTGCCCAAAGTTCCAAAAATTTCACTTTGGAAAAAGCCCTCCTCTCATGCATGTTGTATAAATCACTTGCATACAAGGAGTCAATGGACATCAATGACTACATTGTCCTTGGGATATATCTGGTCTGGATTTTGGTACATAGCACAGCTTGGATGCATTTCTGATCGCTGCAACATAAGAAACCACATCTTAATCCTCTGAGTATCTGCTCCAAAGAGGTCATTTTAGCTCTTGCCAGTCAGCAGGA
>NW_010202094.1:7690-17140 GCF_000695765.1 Mesitornis unicolor
TAGCTTTTCCTCACCCAAAAGTCACTGCCTACTTCTACGGCTACCTCGCACACGTCAACCATCACCCAGAGATGACTTTTTCTCTTCCCAGACCACAGTTGCCCAAGCTGGCTGTGGTCTTCTGCTGGCTAATGCACTCGGTATGCCCATAGGCATCATGGCCCACAAACAGTTCTTTCCTTAGGACACGAGATCCCTGCACTCATCTCTCCTCTGAAAGAGGAGTAAAGGCCTCGAATATGTCACTTTTTCTTCCATAAGATTAATGAAATTAGGTGGGTCACGCTCAACCCTTTACTAGACATAACAGACTCCACGCAGGTCAACCTGAAGGCACAAATGGGAAGGAAATGAGGTCTCACTGGTTCACAAACCCACAAAACTAATTATTTAACTGTGCTTTTCAGGCAGGCCAACTAAACACCACCTGCATTACAGAGCTGAAGGGTATATCATGTAACTTCAGAAGCTGCTTTCCACAATATGTAGCCTTCATAAGATACACAGAAAAATCTGTATCTTTCCCAATTTATATTGTTACAGCAGCCCTTAGATGCTAAAATAACCCATACTTATTCCTCATAGACACAGAGAAAGTTCTTTCTGAGGGTTACTTCTGTCAAGCAATATTTAGTATTTCTCAATTAACTTTTTTTTTTAAGAGATAAGCTAATAAAAGCACATGGGAAATATTCTGGAATCTGAGAAATCTTGAAAGATGAAGATATAAATATAATAGTAAGTAAAACTAATGACTGGTTTGGGGTTTTTTCCCAATTCTTCATGATTTTTCCCCGAATATTCAAGGGGGAAAAAGCACAGAATGGCATGTGGGGGAAGCTTCAGATGAACTGTTTTGTATTTGATGAAATCAGAAATACTGCAAGCTAGTGCAATATTTATATCATCGCCTCCCCCCCACCATCTGAAAGACGCACTACCCCATAATTTCAGAAAAGGATACAAAATTCTCTCTCATATGTTCACTTTCATGAAAGATAAATTTGCTTTGTTCTATATTTTGAGCCCTAATTCAGCAAACCACTTAAACATATGCTGAAGTTCATCATTTGCCACTCTACCACTTATGCATCTACTCAAGAATATGCCTGAAGTCAAGCATATGCACAGCACTCTGCTGACTGTGGACCTTATATCTTTCTGTTCATTTCTGCAACTATTCTAATTTAGTGACGTGAATGTACAAGGAAGTAACACATTTCAAGCAATTTTAGCACACGCTGGCAAAACTGAAATCTGAACTTCCCTATCCACATAAATAACCTGAATAAGTATTAAGAAGTAATAGCCAGTTCTTGATACCTTTCAGAAACAGCTACATTCTAACAATTACTTTCAGCTGTCAGGATAGTGAAATACTATGGCATGAACTTTTGCTCTGTATCAGCACTGAGCAATCAAACCTGGAGCTGAAATACTTCTCCCCTGCAAAGGAAACAGGGGAAAAAAAACCCTGCTCATAAGCATACAATACATCAAATATTATTTGTAGAATCTATTCAGTAAGTAATTTCAAATAAGTAAAATGCAAAGAAACCACAGGATGTTCACAAACAATTTGCAAATAGAAATGGAAGAGGAATTCATTAAATAAATTATTTGCTATAAATTATTCACCTACCTCTAATCTTACTACCACTTAGACTATGAAATTCATGCCATAAAAGATACAGGATACATAACAAGGCATCGTTAACTTATGCATTTCCCAGTGCTGCTTTATTTTGACTGTCCAGTTATATTATTGCATTAAGGCATCCTTTTATCTTTAATGTACTTAGAGTGTAGTACGTTTTTGGTTTAAAAGTTGAGCTAAGGAGACCTGGTCTGATTGCAGACTGTGATTTGCTTTTGAGCTGTAAGGCTGAATAACTCCTCAAATCTGAGAGAAGAATCCAAGCTGTTCTCTGAGCAAAACCAATGGAAATCTTACACAGTCGGTTAATTTAATGAGATTTCCAAAATTTGGGTCCATTTCACATAAATTCAAGGTGAGGAGCAGGCATTTTTTTGTATCCACCAAGCCACATAGTGACGATTTCCATAAAGGTGAGAGATGCAGAAGGCATTTGTCAGGGAGCCAAGGGATAAGGAGGAGCTAGGAGCAGGTCACAGGCAGGGGATGGCAGTGGCTCTCTGGGACCCAATGGATCACAGGGTCAGTAGCATCCCCACCTGGGTCACCTTTCCCCTCCTGCAGCTGCAAGACAAGCTGACAGCTGTGCCCTGGCTATATGGACTATATGGCCAGAGGAAGAAATCCCAGAAAGAAACTTAAAATGCAGTATACAATTCTTTTTAGCCATGAAAACAAAATGCCAGAAGGGGTTCTCACTCATGACCAAGGACGAAGACAGCTTTTTCATCGTTTGTGTCCAGACTTATTCTAAGTTACAGCCATACTCCACTACTTGTTTCACCTTTTTTTTATTTTCCTTCTATACCATATTTGTTTACTTTTAATTAAAATTATGATGATAAAACATTATTATTAAAATCTAGTGATGATACTGAATGTCTCTGTGGAAAACCAATGCAAACTGTGGTTATTTAGTTATGGAAGAAGACAGTGTTTCTTGCAGTTTTCAAAATAATCTCCCAAGTGTCTTCAGAGTGAATGCTATCACTGCTGTAGGCAACCAGCTGCCATTAAATGCTACCCCTCATCATCCATACTCATTTTTACTTCTTTGAAATGAAATCAACGTTGGCTTTGCAGAGCTTTGTCATCCTGGACTGACTTGTAGCAAGCTCAGTCCTCTGCGCAGTGGGTGTCGGGTGCATTTATCAAGCCACAGCACAGTGTTATGACACACTGGTATTTCCACAGGACTTATGAGTGCTTTAAAAGACCTTCAGCACAGAGCCAGAGGAGTCAGGGGCATCAAGTCCACTCACAACTGAGATCCTGAAGTCTCTGGTCCCAGTTCCTGACCCACAGACCTTAAAAGCCATATAAGCTTTACCAGGGCAGTTGCTACATCAAAAACAGAGAGAATAGCTATGGCACTGCTGACAGGACTGCTACCTCTCCTGGCTTATTTTCAACATAAATTCTCATCAGCTAGGCTTTTTAAAAGGAACCTGAGGGAATAGAGTGCTTAATTCCCATAGGTACCCTATAAAATCCCAATTGTAACAGACAATACTATTTTTTTCCCATTTCCAGAGTGAAGCCAGACCATGAGTAGAGTGTGGATAAGAAGAAGGGCTGCATTTGGCCAGATGGAGACTAAGGTTCCCTTGAGCAATTAAAACAATCCTTCAAAATGCAGAAGGACCAGATCACTCTTCTATCTACAGCAGCACCCTGGCTACCACATCTCCACAATTTGTGGCAAAACTCAGAGAAACACAAAGTAAAGGCAGGCCAGTCATGCAGCCTAGAACCTCTCAAAACAAGTCTGAATGAGAAGCTGTCCCCAGCTGATCTTGCAGCACAATCCAGCAGGGAAAGGCCTCCTCCAGAATGTCCTCAAGCCACAGATGGCTTAGGATTGCCACCAGCATCACAGACTGCACCCAGTATGTGAACATACAGCAAGCCAGAGGCAAGGAGGACAGATGTCATGCACATGCTCTGCCCTTCCCAATGCCCCCAGGGCCACCTCTCTGGGGGTTCCATGCATGACTTTCATTGTGGAGGTGGCCAAAGCAATGATGAAAGAAGAACTGGATTAAATTTAGTCACTGCAGGGTTTTTTTAAAGACTCAAAATCAATAACCATCCAAGGAGCCACTGTCATGGCAAAAGCAGGCCGCTGACTAAATCAGCAGACTGTGGAGAAGGCATGAGGCTAGCAGGCAGGAGATGCAGGCTCCAGCCCCAGGCTGGCTGTGGGAATCCTGCATGACCATGGGCATGGCACTTCCCACCTCTGGGCCTCAGTTTTCCCATCAGCTGCATGGTGATCTGGATAACATGGCTGTTACCTTAGTCAGTAGAGAGAAAGATTATCCAAAGATTTGCATTAAAAACGTGTGCAGATGGAGTGCAATATAGATACGAAAGGTTCTGAAAAATATGTGGGCCTCCTTCTTCATGCTCCTCATCTCCTTCTACAAAGCAGTTACTCAAAGCAAAAATAATATACACTTCCTACAAAGGCAGCACAAATCAGACACACATATTTAGATCACTGTGCAAACAATTACTGACTTTTGTCCAAGGCAGGAAAATAGTGCTATAGAGAGAGAGAAAGACAAAGATGTCCAAAGTCACCCTGAAGCAAGGAAAAAGGAAAGAATCCAGATCTCTGGGGCAGATTCAGCTGTGGTACAAAAATGGATGCTAGCCACTCTCAAGAAGGTCAGGAGTAAATGGCAAAGCTCTCACGAGCCTGTCTTGGAGTTCCATCAGGCGCTAGATGCATATAGCATAAGCACTCATCTTCCTGCATGTCAAACAGCTCATTTCAAACCCCTAAACAAACAGTGGGACACTGCAGCAGAAGCAACCCTCAGGAAAGACAAGACAAAACACCTTTTCAGTCATTCTATTTTGCAGCTTTTTTGGCTTGCTAAGCTAAACCCCTTGCCTGGCTGAGAGTGCAATATGGTTCTTTTCCTTATCAAGAAGACATCAATCTGTCACTAGGGGCAATCATTTGTCCCCGATCCCCAACACATGTTTTCTACCCTTTCTACTTGCTTGCAGCATGGAATGGGAACATAGAGACCCACTGGCAGCAGGTGGGAACAGAGTCCATATATCCTATCCCCCAGTGCTCACAGCCAAAAAAAAAAGGACAAAAAAAGAAAACAAAAGAAAATAAAAGGAGCTCCCCCTATTCCCCAGCACCTTGTTTCTCCCTCACATGCATAGCATCGCTGCTGCTGAATTGCAGTCTCAGAAAAAGGAAAGAAAGAGGCCCAAAAGGCAGCTAGGAAACCCACCGTCCATTGGCTTCCCTCCACAAGAGGCGAGCAGGCTCCTTCTGCTGCAGTGACTTGGCAAGAGCACCTCGCTCTGACTCAGCACCTCGCCGGCACCTCCTGTCAATTATTCGCGCAAAACTGCTGATGCCGGAAGGGCTATTTGCAATTAGGATGCAACACAAGCTGGTGGCAGTGGGATGCCTCAGATCCCCTTCCTCACTTGCATTGGTCACCTCCACTTTAGCCTTTTGGCTCAGGGAGGGTAAGAGGGGTTTAGTGCAAGTGAGCTGGAGGATGGGGACCGCCTGCCCATGCTGTACCTGTTCTGTGAATAAACGGACAACTGCTGTCAGTGTGGCAGCCGAAATACAGTCTAAAGAAAAAAAAAAAGGTAGCTATTGGGAATAGGGACGACAGCAGCAGGAACAGATGAGACTATGCAAAAGAGCTACTAAAGAGCTAACACGGAGCATTCCCAAAAGTACAAGCAAAACACAGCCTTGCTGCAGCTCCATGCAGCTGAAAAACACAAGCTTACACTCTGTGTCCGAGGCGTTTTCAGTGGAGGAGAGGGAAGCGCTGATTGCGGATGAGTCCCGTAATAGGGGCCCAGGGCACACCAGCTGTTTCAGGGGCAAAAACTAGGACTGCCCTTGACAAACCAAGGACATGACAATTCTGCAGACAGACTGAGGCTATTCTGTCCCTCTGCCAAGTAGCCAAGGTCCTCTCAAACTCTACAAGCCATTGGCTCCCAACATAAAGCCAGAAAGCCAAGCAGGCATGCAGCCTAGCAGCTCCACAACCAGAGACATACAGACATCAAGCTCCAGCAGACAGCAGAGTTCAAACACACACTCAGCTATGGAAGCAGCCCAAGTGACCACTCAACCCAGCAGCACCTTGAAGAAGCCTGTCGGCACCTTCTCTCACAGGGCTTCACTATAACAACAGGATCTGCCACCCACCCCTCTCTCCTTTCCCAAGGGTCACAGGGGGAGCTTCAGCTCCCCCCCCCCCCCCCCCCCCCCCACCCCAGCACAGGAAGTGAGAGGCAGCAGAACAAGCAATGCACAGGAGCTGGGGGGACTTAGAACATCCAGGAACCTTACAGTCAAGAAGCAGGACTTTATTTTGAGGCATGACTTCAAAATCAAAGGTTTCATAGAGTGCAGCTGATGCCAATAGACCAAATGGGAAGTGTGAAGCTGAAGCAAAAGGCTCCAAGGAGCACATTTTTGTTTGATGCTGAAGTCTGCAGTGAACTATTCCCTACAACGATACAATAACCACTTTATACAGTGCAGGAAAGGAATGAAATAGCCATGCTAACCAACAGTTAAATTACCCAACATGTCTCATAGACTGTGGGCCCACAGCAGCAGAATTCATCACAGACCAATGCCCTGCCTGGAAATAGAGTGTGGGCAAAAGGACAGAAACAACAGACTGCAAGATGAGTAATGCACAGACCCCATCTAGATAGCTGAAGAGGGAGAAAAGGTAACAAATGACCAAATCTCACTACAGCAACCTGGATTTACCAATGGCTTCCTGATCAGGAAGGGGATATCTACTGCACAGTGTGGAGGGAAAGTAAGTGAACAACAAAGTCAAATAAAACAGCAAAAAACGGTGACTTCAGCAACTTGTGCAGGAATTAGCTAAGTGCCACAGCAGGTTACAATTTTGCAGTGTCTTAAGAGTGTAGGAAGGGCTCGGAACAGCCAGTCCCAGGGCACTCAGAAGCTAAAACACTGCAATTGATGCAAAGAGGAACCTGAGTCACAAAGTAACAGTGACTGCTACATAATCAAATTTAAGATCACTGTGAAAAAAATTACCAGAACTTCGCATCATGCATCTTAACCGTTAGAAAAGACTGTTACAAGCAAAACTGGTCAAAACAGCCTAACTTCAAAAGCAGGGGAATTAAAGTTGTTACACGCTGTATGGTGATTCATTGAAGCAACCTCAGCATTGTGACTGAAAAGGTACTCCATGCCCCTGAACAAAAAACTGCTGAGAAGCAAGACAGCACATTGTATGGTCAAACAAAAGGAACAAGAAGTCATTCAGTCTAAGCAGTTGCTTCGTAAGATGGTAGCTAGGAGGGCTAAGAACAAAACTGAAATGCAAATTGCAAAAGTCAAAAAAACAAACAATCACTTCAGGATATTCAAAGGACAAGTCCAGAAGTGCCGAACAGCAGGGGAATTACATTTCTCAAGTGACTGTGTTGCTAGCAAAGACATGCAAGCTCTTGCTAAGTCAGGTGTTTCTTGAAGTTAGCTATGCTTTCTTAAGAGAGGGTACAGGCTAACCTCGAAGTTGCAGCAGGGATCGATTAAACCAGTCAAATTCCCTAAGTCCCTAAAAGTACACAGCAGGAGACAAACCAGCTTGATCTCTGCTCAGAGGAACTTGTGGCCCTTCAACCCACTCAAATTTGGGAAAGAAAAGAACAGGACTAAGTGATTTATTTTCAGTCACTTCAAAGCATACCTGCTAAACCATTCTGGGAAGGATGCCAGTTTGGTGCCACCCTCATCCCTTACTTCCCTAGGGTAGGATACCTCCCCTACCTCTTTCCTCCCCCTTTGTGGAGTTCATGCCACCCAGGTTCAGACTGAGTCTAGACCTGCTACCCCACTGCTCAGTGCTCAAGCTTGGAGGGGCAGGAGCCCCCTCTCTGCCCCTGCCCTTGCTCTGGCCTCGATTACAAGGGATTACCCCCAGGTTTCATACCAGCTCTGGGGTGGTTTAATCTATTCCTTAATATCTGGAAGAAAGACAGGGAGCTGGCAAAGTGATTTGGCCTGGCTGAGACAAAAGAAGATTGAGAGAGACTTCCAAGGGATCGGACAAAGCTCGGCAAGTGTGCAGCATAATGCAAGATGAAATTCAACATTACCAAACAGACAGTAATAAGAATTTGAGAGAATAATCTGAACTACTTCTATACCACAGGGCTCTAATTCAAATGTAATCACTTGAGGAAAATATCTTGGTATCACTGTGAACAGCTCAATGAAAACATCTGTTCAACATACAACAGTGGTCAAAAAAGCAAGCAAGCTGTTAAGGATGTCTAAAGGCGGAGGCTGAAAAGGATGCTGGAAGTATTAAATGCCACTGTGAACACTGACAATGCACCCTCAGCTGGCATTGCTGTGGTTACTTCTGGACAGCACATCTGAAAATACAGAAAGCATAGAAAGGTTTTACCATTCACCAGTCAATAACACTTACTGGTCAAGTACAGTTAAAATTGAGATAATTTAATCTGGAGAGGAGCTAGATAGAAAAAAAGTTATCAAATGGGTATGAAGAAGTGAACCAGGTGCTTCTACGCATACTTTTTTAAGAGAAAGACAAAAGGTTGCTCAACACAACTGAGGAGCAGCAAATATGACCAGACATAAGGAAACTATTATGATTTTCCTTTCCTTTCCTCTCCTTTCCTCTCCTTTCCTCTCCTTTCCTCTCCTTTCCTCTCCTTTCCTCTCCTTTCCTTTCCTTTCCTTTCCTTTCCTTTCCTTTCCTTTCCTTTCCTTTCCTTTCCTTTCCTTTCTTTTTTTTACTTTTTCTGCTTATTCTAAACAGACCTGATAATTAACTACCAGGAATGATTAGTCCATGTTATTGTTAAGTCAAGACCTCAGCAGAAACCAGAGAGGCCTGCACATTCATAAGGATATTGGGAACATCCACAGATACGTCAGATAGAATAAAAATTAAGGAAAAAAAAATAAAAAAATTAAAAAGCATAGCAACACTACACCCTCATGCTTCTAGGCATTAGCCAACTTCTAATTTATGGGGATTAGGAAGTAATCTCCCCAGTGGGCATGCAGAGAGGGTGTACCAGTCCACTTGCTCCTGGCAGACACCGCTAACACACCAGGCAGGGTAAGAGCTGTGCCTGGACAGGCCACCTGCAGCCCACGTTGTTGGGGGAGGCTGGAGTCTGGGTGCCCAGTGGGACTGCACACCGATCCCCTTGACAACTGAAGAGGCTGCAAGAGGGGGCTCAGTTACCTCAGCTGAACCTCACTCCTGGTAAAGGGGTTGAAGTTTTGTCTGTTGGTTTGCACATGAAGGGGCCTTCTCTGAGGAAAGGAGCGGGGATGGGCAATTTATTGGCTCTGCATTGGTAGGAGGTATACATATGACAACCCTGAAAATAAAGAGAAAAATGGCTTGAGTAGGCTTTGAAATCCAGAGCAATACATACAACAACCTCCTCCTAGGACAACCTGTAGCACTGGCACAGCACCAGACTCCTCTTTGTAAAATGTTCGGTACAAATTGCTCACTGAGGGTGTTTTCGGCACTCCCCCACTGAAGCATTCAGTGCCAGCCACATTGTTGCAGACCAGCGGTCTCACCTGACCCAGCGCTGCTGAGACAGGCTGCTGCAGAAATGCACCACACGTTGTAAACAGTGCGTTGTTCCCCCTCCCAAAATGACATTCCTGGCTTCAGCATTTTGAGTAAAATCGAAGCCTGGATGTAACCAAGCAGAGTACAGATGTTGCCTTTTTCCTG
>NW_010202094.1:17171-19462 GCF_000695765.1 Mesitornis unicolor
GAAACACAATCTAGCTCATGTTCTTGTAACTGGGTTGACTCATGAGAATGAGGAAAAAAAATGTACAAGTCTTTAATCCCTAAGTAAGCGATCTGATCAATCCAACACCGAAGTTACACCTGAAATTAACTTCATGTGGATATGCAAACACACAAGCACTGCTGTGCTGCCAGGAGGAGAGCAGGGGCTGTGCACATGCAGGAGTAATAAGATGCTGAGCTGGATCTGCTCATCCTGACTTCTCCAGCAACTGCTCCAAAAGGGGGAAAGAAAAAAAAAATTATTTACAAGTGGGGTGTAATTCTTAAATCCAAAATTGTCTTATATCATACTCTATATTCTGTTTTTGGTGCAAATAGCGTCCTAGAGCCCAATGAATGAGGAGAGGACATGGGCAATGTGTAGACAGTGCTTGTATACATGTGCAATAGGTGACAAAAATAATGGACAGAGACTATGCACAGATACCCCAAATTGCTGCAAATTGGTTTTCATCACTGTTGTTGTGATAAATAAAATAAATAAAATAAAAAATAGCGACCACTAAGGCTTTTACTGTAAATACTTCCACTAAACCAAACCTTACCAAATGTGACATCTTTTGTAAAGTTACAACTCTGTTACAAAAGAAAAAGGAAAAAATTGTCAGAAGTACAGAAACATTCATCTTTAGGGTTGTTTTTTTTTACTTTTCACACCAAAATATCTTTTTGTTTAGGGTTTTTTTTGCATTATAATAATACAATTCCACAGAGAAACACAATATTGGTTGTCCTAAAATGGAATTCCTGTCAAAAGTTTCCTTTCAAAACCATCAAAGCATTTAACTTATATTTCCATTCCAAATGAAGCCAAATTCCTCAGTTCTGATGATACAGAGCATTTGTCCTTAACCCAGCTAAAGCAATGAAAAAAAAGGCAGAAGCCACTATAGACAAAAGTGACCTCCAAAACCAGACATGAAAACATACAAGGAAAAAAGAAACCAAACCACACGACAGTGCACTGTGCATAATATTACTGTGCTTTCTCCCTGATACATAAGACGTGAAACATCTGTGAAAGAAAAGTGGGGTGGTATATGGCTAGGAGCCCTGTAATCATGACTTCTTTAGAGGAGAACTGGGCAGACGTCCTACTTGACAGCAACCAAATCATTTCACCTCTGTACACTTCAGTTCTCCATGCTACAAATCAATGATTGCCCTCACAAAGTAAGCTTGGAGACTCTCAATTAGTTAATGTTGGTAAATGACTGTGCAAACATAAGGTAGTATTAACCAGGGAACTATCTTTGTTACACTACTGTCTGTTAAACAACCAGGAGCTAAATTTCTCTCTGAACATTTACAAAAGGGAAGGCAGCATTAATGCTCCGCAAGGAGGAAACTACAAAGAACAGATTTTCAGTGCATGCACTTCTCCTTGAAATAAACTGTGTTAAAAGCACTTTACTTAAAAAGCATAATGATAGTAGCATCCTGCTAAATATAGATGACTCACCACAATTTAGTAGTGAACATCCCTAAAGAGTACCATTACAGTATTGCTTAACCTGCTGCATAAATTTAAGCATTCTCCTGTGGTTACAGTCTGGGCCAAAACACTTGGGACTACTACCAGCATTCACGGACCTTCAGTGAGTCATAAAATCCCTCTGAGCCTCACTTTCCCTATCTATTGGTATATAGATACTACTGGTATAATAATAAAATTTCATCTCTCCAACGAAGGCAGGAAAAATGATTTCTAAGTTTCTTAATGAGTTGTTTATACCATATTTTGTATACCCATATTGCTGCTGAGGAGCTAAATATAGCTGTTCTTGAGGCACTTTGAGATCCCTCAGAGAAGGGAAGCTTACAAAATAAAACTGGGTTTTAGGCAATACTGAAGAAACAGAGATAAAGAATCAGTTTCCAAAATAAGGGAAATATGCCCACTTCAGAGACGCAAGAAGTAGTTAATGCATCTGTGCCTACTACTGGGGACCAAGGTCAGGTCGTGAGCAAAATGATTTATCTACACGTCACAAAACCACACAGCTTGACACAAATGGCAATCTGTTCCAAAAAAAAAAAAAGCGTTAAGTATGAAAGAGCAAGGGACTGCACCAGTCCTTTCTTGCTAGGGCTGAGGACCTGGTGCAGGGCTGGGAAGGTGATATGGGGGCTAGCACAAGGGTGCTGTGAGGCCAAAACTTCAATGCTCAGTTTCAGCTGTCATAACTTTAGACTGCCAGGAGGGCAACTTCAGGATAGGAGTATCACAGAATCACAGAATCGCTCGGT